>NC_053022.1:82010393-82261802 GCF_003073215.2 Triticum urartu | reverse complement strand
ACAATGAAGATCATCGCACTTTTATTTACTTACAACTCAAGAATTACAACTCGGTACTTAGAACAAATATGACTCTATGTGAATGCCTCCGGCGGTGTACCGGGATATGCAATGAATCAAGAGTGACATGTATGAATGATGAATGGTGGCCTTGCCACAAATACGATGTCAACTACATGATCATGCAAAGCAATATGACAATGATGGAGCGTGTCATAATATACGGAACGGTGGAAAGTTGCATGGCAATATATCTCGGAATGGCTATGGAAATGCCATAATAGGTAGGTATGGTGGCTGTTTTGAGGAAGGTATATGGTGGGTGTATGATACCGGCGAAAGGTGCGCGGTATTAGAGAGGCTAGCAATGGTGGAAGGGTGAGAGTGTGTATAATCCATGGACTCAACATTAGTCATAAAGAACTCACATACTTATTGCAAAAATCTATTAGTTATCGAAACGAAGTACTATGCGCATGCTCCTAGGGGGATAGATTGGTAGGAAAAGACAATCGCTCGTCCCCGACCGCCACTCATAAGGAAGACAGTCAATAAATAAATCATGCTCCGACTTCATCACATAACGGTTCACCATACGTGCATGCTACGGGAATCACAAACTTTAACACAAGTATCTCTCAAATTCACAACTACTCAACTAGCATGATTCTAATATCACCATCTTCATATCTCAAAACAATCATAAGGAATCAAACTTCTCATAATATTCAATGCACTTTATATGATAGTTTTTATTATACCTATCTTGGATGCTTATCATATTAGGACTAATTTTATAGCCAAAGAAAATTACCATGCTGTCCTAAAAGACTCTCAAAATAATATAAGTGAAGCATGAGAGATCAATAATTTCTATAAAATAAAACCACCACCGTGCTCTAAAAAAATATAAATGAAGCACTAGAGAAAAATTATCTAGCTCAAAAGATATAAGTGAAGCACATAGAGTATTCTAATAATTTCCGATTCATGTGTGTCTCACCAAAAGGTGTGTACAGCAAGGATGATTGTGGTTAACTAAAAAGCAAAGGCTCAAATCATACAAGACGCTTGAGAGAGTCCTGGATTAGGGGGTCTCCGGACAGCAGGACTATATCCTTTGGCCAGACTGTTGGACTATGAAGATACGAGATTGAAGACTTCGTCTCGTGTCTGGATGGGACTCTACTTGGCGTGGAAGGCAAGCTAGGCGATACGGATATGCATATCTCCTCCTTTGTAACCGACATTGTGTAACCCTAGCCTCCTTCGGTTTCTATATAAACCGGAGGGTTTTAGTCCGTAGGACAACATACAATCATACCATAGGCTAGCTTCTAGGGTTTAGCCTCTCTGATCTCGTGGTAGATCAACTCTTGTACTACTCATATTATCAAGAATAATCAAGCAGGACGTAGGGTTTTACCTCCATCAAGAGGGCCCGAACCTGGGTAAAACATCGTGTCCCCTGCCTCCTGTTACCATCCACCTTAGACGCATAGTTCGGGACCCCCTACCCGAGATCCGCCGGTTTTGACACCGAGATTGGTGCTTTCATTGAGAGTTCCTCTGTGTTGTCATCATTAGGCTTGATGGCTCCTTCGATCATCGATAGCGATGCAGTCCAGGGTGAGACTTTTCTCCTCGGACAGATCTTTGTATTCGGCGGCTTAGCACTGCGGGCCAACTCGCTTGGCCATCTGGAGCAGATCGAGAGTTACGCCCCTGGCCATCAGGTCAGATCTGGAAATTTGAACTACACAACCGACATCCACGGAGACTTGGTCTTCGACGGATTCGAGCCCTTGCCGAGTGCGCCGCACGGTCACGATGAGCACGATTTAGCTCTACCATTGGACAGTGTTCGGGAGATCGCACTGGCGACCGCTCCGACCCTTAACTCGGAGCCAATTGCGCCATCCAGGGACGGGTGGATAGACCCCGCCACGGAGGCCGCATTCTCATCGGCGATCGAGCCGAGTATCGACCTTACCCTTCACGAGAGCCGTGACGCCAAACTGCCGGATTCTTCCCCGGCCACAAACTCCGAACCGCCTGCGCCCGTGCCTATCGAATCCGATCATGGAGTTCACCTCCACGGATATCTTTCAGCACTCGCCCTTCGGCGACATACTGAACTCATTAAGGTCTCTCTCCCTGTCAGGAGAGTCCTGGCCAAACTATGTCCGGCAGGATTGGGATGCGGATGACGAAGAAATTCGCCGCCCACCCACCACACACTTAGTAGCCACTGTCGACGATTTGACCGACATGCTCGACTTTGACTCCGAAGACATAGATGGTATGGACGAGGATGCAGGAGATGAACAGGAACCACTGCCCATAGGGCATCAGACGCCCACTTCATCATATGATGTATACATGGTGGATGCACCCAAAGAAAACAACGACGAAGAGCAGAAGGACGCATCGAAGGGTTGTTCCCTTGATAAGCAATCAAAGCGGCGGCGTAAGCGCCGCTCCAAATCTCGCCTCGGCAGAAATAGTGATCATATAAACCCAGCGATAGAGCAAGGTGAGCCAGCGGACGACAAACACGGCATTGAACCATCGTCCGACCACGGCAACACGGAGAATCAAACCGAACAACCCGACTCCGTCGAAGATAACAGTCCGGATAACATCACACCGGACAGGCACCCGGAGTAACAGAATACCCATAAAAGGCTTGTTGCCACTGCGAGGAGTCTGAAAAAGCAGAAGCAAAGGCTCAGGGCTGCACAAGACACACTTAGAATCAGATGGAGTGAAGTACTCAACACTGCAGCGAAGTACGGCGGTAATCGCCACACCAAGAGCTACCCGAAGCGAAAGCTGCTACCTGAATTTGATGAGGAGGCCTTAGATCCCCCGCAATCAAAAAACAAAACGGCCATCCGGTCGGATAGACGACCTCGTGGCCAACATAGAGCGGCAAACGACGCCGCACATAAGCCAGTACGCGATCCACATGAGGGCTCGCATCAAAAGGACGGCGCAACCAGATCCATCTACGGGCCACGCAAGCGCGCTTTGGCACGCAATGCAACATAACGAACATCCCAACACCTCGGTACACCCAAATACAGGGGTGCCGCACACCCCCTATGTTTCACCGATGAGGTGCTGGACCATGAATTTCCAGAGGGATTCAAACCCGTAAACATAGAGGCGTACGACGGAATGACAGACCCTGGGGTCTGGATTGAGGACTACATCCTCCATATCCATATGGCTCGAGGAGATGATATCCACGCCATCAAGTACTTACCCCTCAAGCTCAAAGGGCCAGCTCGGCACTGGCTTATAAGCCTCCCCGAAAACTCCATTGGAAGCTGGGAAGAGCTCGAAGATGCTTTTCGGGCAAATTTTCAAGGGACCTATGTCCGACCTCTGGATGCAGACGATTTAAGTCATATAACTCAACAGCCTGGAGAGTCAGCCCGAAAGCTTTGGAACAGGTTTCTCACTAAAAAGAACCAAATAGTCAACTGTCCAGACGCCGAAGCCTTAGCAGCTTTCAAACACAGCGTTCGAGACGAATGGCTTGCCAGACACCTCAGCCAAGAAAAGCCGAGAACAATGGCAGCATTAACGCCTCATGGCCCGCTTTTGCGCGGGCGAGGATAGCTGGTTAGCCCGATGCAGCACCAACGACCCAAGTACATCCGAAGTCAGGGACGAAAACGGGAAACCACGGCGCAGCAAAAACAAAGCGCCGGAATAAAGAAGACAACCCGAAGAGCACGGTAGTAAACGCCGGATTCAGAAGCTCTCGGCCAAGTCAGCAAAAGCTGCCCTCCAAAGGCAACAGAGACAAACTGTCCAGCCTAAACAAGATTCTGGATAAAATATGTCAGATCCACAGCACCCTCGATAAACCTGCAAACCATACCCATAGAGAATGTTGGGCCTTCAAGCAGTCCGGCAAGCTCAACACCGAACACAAGGGGTAGGATACACCAAGCGAAGACGAGGACGAGCCTCGCAAGCAAAGCACTGGGGAACAGAAGAAATTCCCACCAGAAGTCAAAACAGTAAACGTGTTACACGTGACAAAGGGGAGAAACAAAGCGGCACTCCTAGAGACACATGCCCCAGGGCCTATCACCATGGAGTTCTGCCACCGGTCGTCCCAACCGATCACCTTTGACCATCAGGATTACTCGGCAAGTATCCGGTGTGCAGGATGGGCTGCCTTGGTGTTAGACCCGATAATTGACGGATACCATTTCACACGAGTCTTGATGGACGGCGGCAGTAGTTTAAACCTGATATATCAGGACAGAGTCCGCAAAATGGGGATAGACCCAACAAAAATTAGCCATAGCAATACTACCTTTAAAGGAGTAACGCCAGGCCCAGAAGCCCATTGCACGGGCTCCATGCTACTAGAGGTTACATTCAGCTTCCCCGATAACTTCCGCAGCGAAAATTTAACCTTCCACATCGCTCCGTTCCAAAGTGGCTATCAAGCACTACTCAGACGCGAAGCTTTCGCTCGCTTTAACACAATACCGCATTACGCTTCCCTCATGCTTAAGATGCCCGGTCCACGTGGCATCATTACAGTAAATGAAAATATTGAGCGCTCCTTGCGCGTGGAAGACCGTGCGGCTGCCTTGGCAGCCGCACACTAACGGCCTCACCAACTAAAGCATCTGACAGGTCATTAAGACCACGGACACGGTTGGACGAGTCCGGTGCAGCTATATGTAATTGATACAGGTTTGATGGCTATACCCCTATTACAATACAAGGGGCTCAACATGCGCAAACAAGTGGCAATCAAGCTCAACCTTACACATTCTGAACTGTATATTGTTTATTTAGTATAACTTACCTTTTGCACGGCAAATTTTCAATTAAGTTCCTCTCTTTTTCAGATGACCATCGTGCTACACCTGTCCAGAATACGGCACAACGGAGACACAGGCGCAGACGTGCAGCAGGCACCGGTTCCAAGGATTCTTTTTAGATTAAGATCCTGCATAAACCTTTTTTACTGTCTCTTGTTGATACACATCCCTCGGATTCTCAGTACAATTGAGAAGGATGCTGACGTATTGGCATGTGGCCACGTTAGAATATTGCATGTACCTGGACACTAGGGGCTTATTACAAAGGGCACTGTTTAGGCCTGGTTTACATCATAAAGACCGAATACCTTAGGGAGTGTTCGGCATCGCGAGTTTGGCCTTATATGCATCAGCTCCGAATCATGTCTTTGGTCAAATGTTGGGTTTGCCCGGCTCCTGTGTTTTTCTGCCTTACGTTCCGCTCTATCGGCTAAGGCGGCACCAGGAGAACTACTGCGGTTGTGCCCTGGTTCATCCGGACGAGCACCTCAGTAGAGAAAGCCGAAAACTGACTGTCATGATATAGCGTGAGACTGGTCAACCACTCGATGACCTAGCGGAATCTTCGGGATTCCTCTGCCTTAAACGAAGGGCCGTTTCCCGGCTAGGCATGTACGCGCCCCGAATCCGGATGAGCGCGGAGCCACCAGGGGCTATATAGTAGCCCCACTGTCAAACTCCTCTGGCTAAGTGAAAGTGTTAAAGCATTATAGTCCGATTGCCTAGTTCGTTGCGCTATCACCTCCTTAATGGACCAAGACGTTGGATCAAGAGTGAACATGCGTCTTCTGCGAACACCCCCGCATTATATGCGTGGGGGCTGAAGCCGACGACTGCCATCTTTCAGGTTATATACATATATACATAAACGGCCGCACAAGAGGCATCATAGTACTTTTGGGCAAAAGTATAAATACAGCCCTGATAAACTCAATAAAACATTGTTTGTACAATGGGACTACATGTCACTGGAAAATAATATTCTTCGAGCACTGAGCCTCTATCGAATGAGCGCCTTCAGGGACTTCTTCAAAGTAGTGCTCGGCAGCCACTCGGCCTATGGCCGAACCCTGCGCCGCAACAGTGGTGGCCTCCATCTCCACCAAGTATGTTTTGACACGGGCAAGGGCCATCCGCGCACCTTCTATGCATGTTGATCTCTTTACAGCATCAATGTGTGGCACAACACCAAGGAATTGTTGCACTAAGCTAAAGTAGCTATTCGGCCTTGGCCCTCCTGGCCACAAATGATCCACAACGGACCTCATGGCAAGTCCGATAATCTATTGAGCTCGGCCCAACCGGTCAATCGCTCATTCAGCAACAGCGGATGGACTGGAGCGTGAAACTATGACCAGAATAGGTTCTCCACTTCAGGACCTTTCTGATCCTTGAAGTACTCAGCCGCATCGGCAGCACTTGCAGCCAAATCCATGTACTCGTCCGCAGAACTCCATAGCCGGTCTAGAGGAGCATATTTTGGATCTCCGAACTTAGTCCGCAACAAGAAGGGCTTCCCAGAAACGATATCCGCAGCTTGATTCAGCTCCTCGTTTGTTGCTCTAATTTTGGAGCGGGCTTCCTTGGCAGCCACCCGGGCCTTCTCCAGGTCTGTCGCCTTCGCCCGGTTTTCTTCTTCAAGAAGCCGGTAATGGTTAGCAGCATCTTTTAACTCCACGGCCATCTTAGCAATTTTTTCTTTGCTCTCGCAATGTGCGGCCTGTTCGGCCCTTAAATCCTCGGCCGCCTTTAAAGCGGCCGCATTGCTGCTCCTCACGTGCTCCTTGGCTCGGGCAAGCTCCGCCCGAAGTGTCTCCACGGTGGCAGCTCCATCTGCAGTCACAACATATTAAAGATACTGGCATCATGCTGCTCTTATTATGTGATGATCACCAAAAAAACCACTCACCCTGTGCCTCGTTAAGCCGCTTGTTGACAAGCACGATGTCGGCATCTGCCGCATCCAATTGCCACTTTAGTTCGGCAAACCCATCAGTCCGGCTAGCCACCGGAGCTTCAACCACCTGCACATAAAGGCGGTCTGGTTAGTACCTGGGACTATGATCCTCTGTTTGCCGCCGTCCTCGACGACAACCAGAGTCTCAGGGGCTACTATCTACATGGGCATACCTAACATATGCAGTACTATTAAAGGCATACATTATTTTACGTACCTCGAAGCCTTTCAGCAGACTCATAAAAGCTTCGTGCAAACCGCTTTCGATGGATGAAATCCTTTCAATTACCGTACCCATTAGCGTACGATGCGCTTCCAAGATGACAGCTTTCCCCAGAAGACCCTTCAGCGCGTCCGACCGCACACAGTACAGACCCTTGCTGTCGCTCTCCTCAGGAGCGGATACTGGGGATGCCGGGTAGCCAAAGGGTTATCCTCTGGCGATATTGGATCCGGAGATACCCTTCACGACGACACTTCAAGGTCGCCCGCTTCTTGAGCTGGGGAGTCCGGAGGAGGCGTTTCGCTCTCCATCATCTCCGGAAGAAGATCCCCCAAAGATGAACTCTGTCGAGAAGGGCTGCGATCCGGACTACAATTTACAAGCATCGATTATTGTCTTCGGAAGTAAGGTAGAATATCTTCACTATTAAGTACTTTTTGATTACTTACAGCTCGGTAGAGGGCTGATCCTCGCGCGGACATTGTGCGGCAAGAATACCCTCCAAGGCAGGACCCTCTGGCAGAGATTTCTTCTCCCGTTTTGAAACCTTAGTTTCCGAATCTTCAGAGGTAGTACTCTTCCTTCCCCGGGGAGAGAGAATGTCAGATTCTTCCCCTTGGTTATCCTCCCTCGCGGAGGCGCTCATTCCCTCGATTGGAATAGGTAGCGATGGAGGCCCACTTTCGCCCTCTTTATTCCCCCCTTCATCTTCCTTGGAGGGCACTAGACAAGGTGCTGGCTCGAGCATCTTTTCCAGCACCGGATTGTCCAAGCCTTCAGGAAGGGGGGCCGAACACCGAATCATCTTCGCCTTTGTTATCCAGTCCTGGTCAAAGAGCGATTCTTCAGAATGATGTCATGATAAATAAAAGGATAGTGTGTTCGGCCATGGGATTGCTTACTTGGCAAGCGGGGCGGTTGCAGCTCAGGCCCACGTCCTCGGTAGTGTCCGGACACTCTATTTGGGGTCCGAAGAACGATTTGTACATCTCCTCATGCGTCATGCCGAGGAAATTCTGAATAGTGTGCGGTCCTTCCGGGTTGAATTCCCACATGCGGAGGGGCCGGCGTTTGCAAGGCTGGACTCAACGAACCAGCATAACTTGCATTACCATAACCAGACTGAAGTCTCCCTCGAAGAGATCTCGGATACAGCTCTGCAGTATTGGCACGTCCTTGGCTGGACCCCAGCTCAGCCCCCTGCTGATCCATGACATCAGTTGTGGTGGAGGGCCCGAGCGAAAGGTGGGGGCAGCTACCCACTTGGCACTTCAGGGAGCTGTGACGTAAAACCACTCTCGTTGCCACAATCCGGACACCTCGGGAAAGGAACCCCTTGGCCATGGAGCGTCAGCAATTTTGCTTATTAGAGCACCTCTACACACTGCGTACTGCCCCTCGACCATCTTCGGCTTCACATCGAAGGTCTTGAGCCACAGGCCGAAGTGAGGGGTAATGTGGAGGAAGGCCTCACAAACGACAATAAATGATGAGATGTGAAGAAGGGAATCCGGGGCCAGATCGTGAAAATCCAGCCCGTAATAGAACATAAGACCCCTAACAAAGGGATCCAGAGCGAGGCCTACTCCTCGGAGGAAGTGGGAGATGAACACAACGCTCTCGTTGGGTTCAGGAGTAGGGATGACCTGCCCTCGGGCGGGCAGCCTATGCAAAATTTCGGCGGTCAGATATCTGGCCTCCCCTCAACTTCTTAATGTCCTCCTCCGTGACGGAGGAAGGCATCCACCGGCCTTGAAGGCTGGATCCAGACATGATTGAAGGTCCGAAGCACCTGACCTAGGCTTTGGGTGTTAGAACTCGGGGTGGGGGAAGGATTCGATTGAGCACGGGAGGGAAAAAAGAAAAAGCCTTGTCCCTTTATAAAGGGGGTGAATATCAGGTGTCCTCCTCGTGGCCGTTCGAGACTTACCTAAGATCTAGGAGTCTTACCAACAGGCACGGTCGGGTTACCCACGTTTGTATTGATGAGAATCCCGTAATAAGGGGAACACGATCTCTGCTTTGACAAGATGTGTCAAGAAACCGCCTCACGTTATGTGCGGGGCTAGTTAAAGAAAAATGGTTCAAATAATTACCGGGCCGTGGCATGATGTCATGCTACCAAAACGTGTTAGCAGATTAGATTTGTGGAAATATTATTCTCTCTACGGTGGTATGTGGAACTTATTTTGCAGGGTCAGACACTATCCTTGTATTCAAACTCTTCCGTGGTGTATTCGGAGGAGGAACCCGCCTTGCAATGCCGAAGACAATACTGCGCGCCAGACTCATCTTCATTGAAGCCTGGTTCAGGGGCTACTGAGGGAGTCCTGGATTAGGGGGTCTCCGGACAGCCGGACTATATCCTTTGGCCGGACTGTTGGACTATGAATATACGAGATTGAAGACTTCGTCCCGTGTCCGGATGGGACTCTACTTGGCGTGGAAGGCAAGCTAGGCGATACGGATATGCATATCTCCTCCTTTGTAACCGACCTTGTGTAACCCTAGCCTCCTCTGGTGTCTATATAAACCGGAGGGTTTTAGTCCGTAGAACAACATACAATCATACCATAGGCTAGCTTCTAGGGTTTAGCCTCTCTGATCTTGTGGTAGATCAACTCTTGTACTACTCATATTATCAAGAATAATCAAGCAGGACGTAGGGTTTTACCTCCATCAAGAGGGCCCGAACCTGGGTAAAACATCGTGTCCCCAGCCTCCTGTTACCATCCGCCTTAGACGCACAGTTCGGGGCCCCCTACCCGAGATTCGCTGGTTTTGACACCGACAACGCTCCAAGCAAAACACATATCATGTGGTGAATAAAAATATAGCCTCAAGTAAAGTTACCGATAGACGAAGACGAAAGAGGGGATGCCTTCTGGGGCATCCCCAAGCTTAGGCTTTTGGTTGTCCTTGAATTTACCTTGGGGTGCCTTGGGCATCCCCAAGCTTAGGCTCTTGCCACTCCTTATTCCAAAATCCATCAAATCTTTACCCAAAAATTGAAAACTTCACAACACAAAACTTAAACAGAAAATCTCATGAGCTCCGTTAGTGTAAGAAAACAAACCACCACTTTAAGGTATTGTAATGAACTCATTCTTTATTTATATTGGTGTTAAACCTACTTTATTCCAACTTCTTTATGGTTCATACCCCCCGATACTACCCACAGATTCATCAAAATAAGCAAACAACACACGAAAAACAGAATCTGTCAAAACAGAAGAGTCTGTAGCAATCTGGAGGTTTCGTATACTTCTGTAACTCCAAAAATTCTGAAAAATTAGGACGGCCAAAATAATTTGTATATTGATCTACTGAAGTTGGAATTGGTATTTTATCGCTCTCTGGTAAAATATGAAAATTATTTTCGTGAGCGCATACTTTCTGTTTTTTTCAGCAAGATCAAACAACAATCACCCAAGAAGATCCTAAAGGCTTTACTTGGCACAAACACTAACTAAAACACATAAAAATGCAATCATAACAGAGGATAGATGAATTATTTATTACTAAACAGGAACAAAAATTAAGTTGGGTTGCCTCCCAACAAGCGCTATCGTTTAATGCCCCTAGCTAGGCATTGATAATTTCAATGATATCATATGAAAGACAAGAATTGAAGCACAAAGAGAGCATCATGAAACACGTGACAAACACACCTGAGTCTAACATACTTCCTATGCATAGGAATCTTATAGGCAAACAAATTATCATAGCAAGAAAAAACTAGCATATGCAAGGAAGCGGAAAGAAACAATAGCAATCTCAACATAACGAGAGGTAATTTAGTAACATGAAAATTTCTACAATCATATTTTCCTCTCTCATAATAATTACATGTGAGATCATAAGCAAATTCAACAAAATAGCTATCACATAAAATATTTTCAACACGATCCACATGCATGCAAAGTTGACACTCTTCCAAAATAGTGGGATTAACATTAACTAAAGGCATGGCCTCTCCAAACCGACTTTTATCGAAAATTGCATAAGATTGAACATTCTCCAAATACGTGGGATCAAAAGTTGACACTCTTCCAAACCCACTTTAAATATTATTGCAAACATTATTATCAATATCATGTTCATCATGGGGATTATATAAATTTTCAAGATCATAAGAAGCACTATCACCCCAATCATGATCATTGCAACAAGTAGAGGACATAGCAAAACTAGCATCCCCAAGATTAGGGTTTTGCATATTATTAGCACAATTTACATCAATAGAATTTATAATAAAATCATTGCAATCATGCTTTTTATTCAAAGATCTATCGTGAATCACTTTATAAAGCACTTCATCACAATTTTCAGATTCACGGATTTCAAGCAAAACTCCATAAAGATAATCTAGTGCACTCAACTCACTAGCAATTGGTTCATCATAATTGGATCTTTTAAAAAGATTAGCAAGAGGATGAGGATCCATAACAATAGATATTTAGCAAGCCAAGATGCAAGCTAATAGAAGGTACATGGTAACACGAGCAAACAGAAGGACGAACAGACGAGGGCGAATAAAATGGCAAAGGTGAAGTGGGGGAGAGGAAAACGAGAGGCGAATGGAAAATAATGTAATGCGAGGGAGAAGAGTTTGTGATGGGTGCTTGGTATGTCTTGACTTGAGCGTAGATCTCCCCGACAACGGCGCCACTAATCCTTCTTGCTATGTATTGAGCATGCGTTGGTTTTCCCTTGAAGAGGAAAAGGTGATGCATCAAAGTAGCGTAAGTATTTCCCTCAGTTTTTGAGAACCAAGGTATCAATCCAGTAGGAGACTACACACAAATCGCCTAGTACCTACACAAACAATCAAGAACCTTGCAACCAACACGATAAAGGGGTTGTGAATCCCTTCACGGCCACTTGCAAAAGTGAGATCTGATAAAGATAATAAGATAAAAAATTTTGGTATTTTTGTTGTATAGATTGCAAAATAAATAGTAAACTAGAATTATAGATCGGAAACTTATATGATGTAAAGTAGACCCGGGGGCCATAGGTTTCACTAGTGGCGTCTCTCATGATAGCATATATTACGGTGGGTGAACAAATTACTGCCAAGCAATTGATAGAATAGCGCATAGTTATGAGAACATCTAGGCATGATCATGAACATAGGCATCACGTCTGTGTCAAGTAGACCGAAACGATGCTGCATCTACTACTATTACTCCACACATCGACCGCTATCCAGCATGCATCTAGAGTATTAAGTTCATAAGAACAGAGTAACGCATTAAGTAAGATGACATGATGTAGAGGGATAAACTCAAGCAATATGATATAAACCCCATCTTTTTATCCTCGATGGCAACAATACAATACAATACAATACAATACAATACGTGTCGGTTCCCTTTCTTTCACTGGGATCGAGCACCGCAAGATTGAACCCAAAGCTAAGCACTTCTCCCATTGCAAGAAAGATCAATCTAGTAGGCCAAACCAAACTGATAATTTGAAGAGAATTGCAAAGATATCAAATCATGCATATAAGAATTCAGAGAATAATCAAATATTGTTCATAGATAATCTTGATCATAAACCCACAATTCATCGGATCTTAGCAAACACACCGCAAAAAGTATTACATCGAATAGATCTCCAAGAACATCAATGGGAACTTTGTATTGAGAACCAGAGAGAGAAGAAGCCATCTAGCTAATAACTATGGACCCGAAGGTCTGTGGTAAACTACTCACGCTTCATCGGAGAGGCTATGGTGTTGATGTAGAATCCCTCCGTGATCAAATTCCCCTCTGGCAGATCGCCGGAAAAGGCCCCAAGATGGGATCTCATGGGTACAGAAGGTTGCGGCGGTGGAAAAGTGGTTTCGTGGCTCCCCTGGCTGTTTTCAGGGTATAAGAGTATATATAGGCGAAAGAAGTAGGTCCGTGGAGCTACGAGGGGTCCACGAGGGTGGGGGCACACCTACCCCCTGGGCGCGCCCTCCTGCCTCATGGCCGCCTCATTGCATCTCTGACTTCCACTCCAAGTCTCCTGGATTGCATTCATTCCAGAAAGATCATCGCGAAGGTTTCGTTCCGTTTGGATTCCGTTTGATATTCCTTTTCTGCGAAACACTGAAATAGGCAAAAAAACAGCAACTGGCACTGGGCCTCCGGTTAATAGGTTAGTCCCAAAATAATATAAAAGAGCATATTAAAGCCCATTAAACATCCAAAACACATAATATAATAGCATGGAATGATCAAAAATTATAGATACGTTGGAGACATATCACTCCATGATCGAATCCCCCTCCGACAGAGTGCCAAAAAAGGCCCCAAGATGGGATCTCATGAGAACAGAAGCTTACGGCGACAGAAAATTATTTGTGGTATATATCTGGTGTAGGGGGAATATTATATTTGTGGAGCAAGAATTAGGTTTAGGAGATCTAAGAGGGGCCGACAAGCCTGGGGGCGCGCCCCTAGGGCTTGTGGCCACCTCGTAGGTCTTCTATACTTCTCCTGTAGCTTCCTAGGTTTCTTCCGGTCCAAGAAAAATCACCGTAAAGTTTTATTCCATTTGGACTCCGTTTGATATTGATTTTTGTACAAGACAAAAACAAGTAAAAAACATCAACTGACACTAGGCACTAGGTTAATAGGTTAGTCCCAAAAATGATATAAAATATCATATTAATGCATATAAAACATCCAAAATGGATAATATAATATCATGGAACAATCAAAAATTATAGATACGTTGGAGATGTATCAACAACCTCGTGATAAAGAATTGCCTAGTAAGGATGAAATTATTGGTCTCGCTTCTATTGTTGTGCCTCCTACTGATCCTTTAGAACAATATTTGCTAGACCATGAAAACGATATGCATATGAATGAAAGAAATGAAATAGATGGGATGTTCTTTAAACAAATGCTAGTTTTGAAACACAATTTACCTGTTGAGACCCTTGGAGATCCTCTTCCACCCAAGAGTGATCCTATGTTTGAGCTTAAACAATTACCTGATACTTTGAAATATGCTTATCTTGATGAAAAGAAGATATATCATGTTATTATTAGTGCTAACCCTTCGGAGCATGAAGAAAAGAGATTATTGAAAACTCCGAGGAAGCACCCTGCCCCTATTGGATATACTCTTGATGACCTTAAGGGAATTAGTCCCACTCTATGTCAGCATAAAATTAATATGGAACCTGATGCTAAGTTGTTGATCACCAGCAATGGTTAAATCCTAAGATGAAAGAAGTGGTAAGAAATGAAATATTAAAGCTTCTGGAAGCAGGTATAATCTATCCTATAGCTGATAGTAGATGGGCCAGTCATGTTCATTGTGTCCCTAAGAAGGGAGGTATTACTATTGTTCCTAATGATAACAATGAACTTATTCCACGAAGAATTATTACGGGTTATAGAATGGTAATTGATTTTAGGAAATTAAACAAAGCTACTAGGAAGGATCATTATCCTCTACCTTTCATTGATCAAATGCTAGAAAGATTATCAAAACATACACATTTTTGCTTTCTAGATGGATACTCTAGTTTTTCCCAAATACCTGTGTCACAAGGGGATCAGGAAAAAATTACTTTTACATGCCCTTTCGGTAATTTTGCTTATAGACGTATGCCTTTTGTTTTATGCAATGCACCTGCTACCTTTCAAATATGTATAACTGCTATATTCTCTGACTTTTTTGAAAAGATTGTTGAGGTTTTCATGGATGATTTTTTTGTTTACGTAACTTTTTTTGATGATTACTTAAGAAACCTTGATTGAGTTTTGTAGAGATGTGAAGAAACTAATCTTGTCTTGTTATTAAGATTGGGAGAAGTGCCACTTTATGGTTAATGAAGGTATTTTCTTGGGGCATAAAATCTCCAAACGAGGTATTGAAGTTGATAAAGCTAATGTTGATGCAATTGAAACAATGACGTGTCCTAAAGATATCAAAGGTATAAGAAGTTTCCTTGGTCATGTTGGTTTCTATAGAAGATTTATTAAAGATATCTCTAAAATTTCTATGCCTCTTACTAATCTTTTGAAAAAATATGTTCCATTCATTTTTTATTATGATTATTTAGAAGCCTTTGAAATATTTAAGAAAGCCTTAATCTCTGCAACTATTGTTCAACCACCTGATTGGAACCTACCCTTTGAAATTATGTGTGATGCTAGCGATAATGTTGTTGGTGTTGTTCTAGGACAAAGAGTTGATAACAAATTAAATGTTACCCATTATGCTAGTAAAACTCTAGACAATGCCCAAAAAAATTATGTTACCACTGAAAAAGAATTCTTAGCATTTGTGTTTACTTGTGATAAATTCAGATCTTACATTGTTGATTCAAAAGTAATTCTTCACACTGATCACGCTGCTATTAAGTACCTTATGGAAAAGAAGGATGCTAAACCTAGACTCATTAGGTGGGTTAACTTGCTACAAGAATTTGATTTACATATTACTGATAGGAAATGAGCTGAGAACACCGTAGCAGACAACTTGTCTAGGTTAGAAAATATTCTTGATGACCCACTACCTATTGATGATAGTTTTCCTGATGAACAACTAGTTGTCATAAATGCTTCTCGTAGCACCTCATGGTATGTAGACTATGGTAATTATATAGTTGCTAAATTTATACCACCTAACTTCACATACCAACAAAAGAAAAAATTCTATGTTTTAAGACATTACTTATGGGATGACCCACATCTTTATAAAGAAGGAGTAGATTGTGCTATTAGATGTTGTGTACCTGAGCATGAACATGAACAAATCCTACGTAATTGTCACTCTAAGGCTTATGGAGGACACCATGCTGCAGATAGAACTGCACACAAGGTATTACAATCTGGTTTTTATTGTCCTACTTTTTTCAAAGATGCTCATAAATTCGTCTTGTCTTATGATGAATGTCAAAGAATTGATAACATTAGTAGATGTAAGGAAATTCCTATGAATTACTCACTTGTTATTGAACCATTTGATGTTTGGAGATTTGACTATATGGGACCTTTTCCTTCCTCTAATGGGTATACTCATATTTTGGTTGTTGTTGATTGTGTTACTAAGTGGGTAGAAGTTATTCCAGCTAGTAGTGTTGATCACAACACTTCTATTAAAATGCTTAAAGAAGTTATTTACCTGAGGTTTGGAGTCCCTAGATATTTAATGACCGTAAATTGCTTTCTGTAAATTGCTTGCTAAGTAACCATAGAATTGCATCTCCATATCACCCTCAGTCTAGTGGTCAATTAGAATTAAGTAATAGAGAAATAAAATTAATCTTGCAAAAGACTATTAATAGATCTAGGAAGAATTGGTCTAAGAAACTCGATTATGCATTATGGGCTTATAGAACTGCTTATAAAAATCCTATGGGTATGTATCCATATAAAATGGTTTATGGAAAAGCATGTCACATACCTCTTGAATTAGAACATAAAGCTTATTGTGAAATTAAAGAGCTCAACTATGATTTCAAACTTGCCGGTGAAAAGAGGTCATTTGACATTAGCTCACTTGATGAATGCCACGCCCCTCCACCTATATATGGAGGGGAAGGACGCCCCCAAGAGGACACACAAGCCCTTGGCCCTCCTCTCTCTCTCTCTCTCTCGTTACTTCGTAACTCCTCCGTCTTTGTTGTTTCGGTAGCTCTTGGCGTAGCCTTGTCGAAATCACTCCACCACCATCACCGTAACGTTGTCATGCTGCCGGCGATCCCATCTACTTCTCCTCCCTCACTTGCTGGATTAAGGAGGAGGAGACATCATCGAGCCGTATGTGTGCTGAACGTGGAGGTGCTGTCCATTCGGTACTTCATGGGTTTGGATCACGATTGGATCGTGACGAGTACGACTACATCAATTGCGTGATATATGCTTCTGCTTAATGGTCTACGAGGGTACGTATACACACTCTTCCCTCCCGTTGCTATGCTTCTCCTAGATAGATCTTGGGTGTTTGTAGGATTTTTATTTTATTTTCATGCTATGTTCCCCAATAGTCAACCCATTCAATCCAATCCAAGACAAACCAATCGAAAAAACAAACTGAAACTAAAGTTTCAGTCCAAACTATTCCCAGGGTTAAATACAAGTATGTGTGTAGAGGGGTCCTCACTAATGAGGAAGACCGACGACGCGGGTGGGTCTTGGACTAGGATGCATAAGTGTGGGTACGATGCATACATCAAGTGAAGATGAGAACGGGTGAAGTCCACCGACATTACAAAGTCGGTGCAGAGGGGCTCATGAATGTAGCATGCTAGAGTGTGATGACAAAGCTCATCATCTTAGGATTGATCATATTCGAAGTGAGTAGGTGGACAACATGACCACCATCAATGATGGTGGCGAATAGGGAAAGTGGTGACATAGATGTGTATTAGGGGCATGCAAAAATGTGTTTGTCACATCGCAACGCACATGCACATTTGCTCATATTTGCCCCACGTCTACAACCGAACGCTCCATATCCACGCCTAACGCACGGGAGGCATGTCTGGTCACCCCCCGAACACAAAAATTGCCACCCAACTGGCCACCCCAAAAGCAGCTCAAACTCCCGGGCTGACTGGCAATCACCATACCCAGCCCATATGTGCGAGGATATGGGACGCAGACGCGCTCGGGTGCATCTGCCATGTCGGATCCGGCCCACTATGGCTCGTCCAACCCCACATAAATTCACCCCTATCCGCACTTTGGACCAAATCCTAGCCAATCAACTCCCTTCCACCCCTAGCTCCTCTCCGGCAATCTCCGGCCTACTCCAGCATGGCGGGCAATGGACTTGACTCTGAGAAGACTGGATCCATCGACTCGGACCTCGTCCCTTGCGATCTTGAAGAGTAGATGGCTGCTCGCATGGCTCACTAACACTCCAGAGAGGAGTGCGCCTGCATGCGGTTGCTCAAATGGCGCTAGGATCCGCCGAGGCCGATGGTTCAAGGCGCGTGACCACAGCCTAGCCAGAAGTGGTGTCCACCGTATGGCGGTGCAACCCCACTCCGACGACGCAACCGTTTAGGTCGCTCCTCGTTCTCGCGGCACCAGGCGCCGAAACGGAGGCCAACACCGCCATGGTTTATGGACAAACGGCCAGGAGGCGCGGCATGCCCGCCACGCGAGGCAGAGGGCATGGGATGCCACAATGGCCTTGATGTGGAGGCGGAGCCATCGGAATCGCACGCCTATTTGGATAGGGGCGAAGAAGCCCTCAGTGCCTGCATCGCGAGAAGCAGCAAAGGAGAGGGTCCGTGCCATGGCAAGAGAGCAAAGCAGGACGGTCTGTGCCATGGCCGGACTCCCCCTCCCTCCCAAGAGGAGAGGCAGGAGGACAACAATGGATCAGATTCGCCTCGACCCGTTTAGTGTCTTCGACCAGTACTACCGCACGAAAGACGACAATGGCAAAAGCGGTCGTGGATGGACTTCTTCCATTGTCCTAGTCAGTAGTACATGTCAATTTTAGATAGTCTGATGACATATTTTCAGCTAGGCATGTACGTTGCGTGAGACTAATATGTATTTGAGGATTTTGTTTGAAGGATCGGTTGTGGAAACGGACTTTTGATGTGTGCCCGGCCACATTTCATGACACGTCCACGGACGTACTCTGGTTGCAGAAGCTCTTAGAGCATCTACAAAATGGGTATCCCAAACTTGTCTCAAATACTTGAGTGGATTGCCCGATCATTAACCGGTCACAAAAATTCGATCTCGACGGGCATCTCAAACGGGCTTTAAACGCCCGGGCTGACCGGCACTCATTATATTTAGCCCAAATATGAAACGGATATGATGGCGCCCAGGCGCATCCGCCACGTCAGACCCGGCCCATAATGACCCACCCGGCCCCGCATATATTCCTCACCATCCGTTTGTCGGACTAAATCCTAGCCACTTCATTTCACTCCCCTCTGCCACCCAAACTCCCGTATGGCGATCTCCAGCCTTCTCCGACATGGCGGGAAACAGATTCGAGTTCTTCACCTTCAGATATGTCTACCCCGAGCTCATCCCACGCAGCCTCAAGGAGGAGATGGCCGTTCGGCTTGTGCTCCGCCTCTCCCGGGACGAGGCCCGTGCAAGGCAGCGTGCAAACTCCTTCCGTCGGGAATCAATTGTGTGTGCCCAAATGGCACATGGATCCGACGCTAGGTGTGTCGTTGTTGCCTCACCAGAGGCGGTGGGGTCTGTTTGGCTTCTGAACACGGTGGCGGACGCGCAACCCGTCCGTTGGCGTGCGGAGCAGTAGGACACACCATGGGCGTCATCCAACGCAAACATGATGCGGCGTGGCCACTGTGCAAGGCAGCGGGCGCGGGAGGCAGCGGCAGCCCTCTAGGCGATGGACGTCGGCGAGGCGGAGTCGCATTCTCCGGCGCCCTGTATGCACCAGTGCGGGCGCCATAACCGCGTCGTCGTGGATGTCGCCGGCTCGTCCCAGGACAGATCACGATATCCATCACCGATCTAGTGTCCACCGGCATCGTTAGGGTTCCGGGCTCCGATGAAAAAGAGTAGGACATGAAAGATGACGGTGCCTTGAGTCTTGTGAGCTGGCTCGTGTCTCATGCCCTACTCTACCTTGTCGGTGACCAGACCAACACTCTGGGGAGCACAGTCGGCCGCCGGACATAGGCACGGCGGAGCCGAACGAGCTTCGCTTAGATTAGGTTTCACGTTGTATCTAATAATATGAATTTGAGGTATCCGACTGTGGTATTATTTAAGGCGTGATTGGTTTTGAGGGGTCGGATTTGTCAATTCCGGTTGTATCTGTTGGATAAGTGAGCAACTGACTTCACTGGAGGGCCAAAGGCCAGTACATATACATGTGTATGGTAAAGTGCAAGAGACCCCTTATACAATGGGGATGAACCAAAAAGGGCTATACACATCTAACACCCCCCCTCAAACTCAGGGTGGATTGACAACACTGAGTTTGGAGAGAAGAAAACGGTGTTGCGCTCGAGTCTGTGCCTTCATGAAGAAGTCCGCCAACTGGAGCTCAGAGGGCACATAGTGAAGAGCGAGAGTCTGATACTGCACAGCAACACGCACAAAGTGGGCATCCACACCGATGTGCTTGGTGAGCTCATGCTTCACCGGGTCACGCACAATACTGATAGCACTAGTACTATCTGACAATAAGGGAGTCGAGGTAGTAGTAGACACACCAAAATCCTCAAGCAGCCACCGTAACCAGATCACCTCAGCCGTCAGCATGGCCATGGCTCGCAACTCAGCCTCTGTACTCGAGCGAGAAACCGCAGTCTGTTTCTTTGTCTTATAGGCAATAAGAGAGCCACCAAGAAAGACACAATAAGCAGACAGCGACCGTCGATCAGAGGGATCACTAGCCCAGGTAGCATCAAAGTAGGCCTGGAGCTCAAGAGAGCTGGAGCGGGGAAAGAAAAGGCACTGAGAGATCGTGCCACGAAGATATCGTAGGACACGGAGGAGATGACTATAGTGAACAGAGGTGGGGGCTGAAACGAACTGACTCAAAATGTGGACAGGATAGGAGATGTCAGGACGTGTAACAGCAAGGTAGACAAGACTGCCGACAAGGTGACGATAGCGAGTGGGATTAGGAAGAGGGTCACCATCAGATGCACGAAGCTGAACGTTGAGCTCCATGGGAGTCACAACAGTGCGCTCATCACCGAGAGCAGCGCGAGCAAGAAGATCCTGAATATATTTTTCTTGGGAGATGTAGAAGCCATCAGAGGTGGAGGGTATCTCAATCCCAAGAAAATAGCAAAGTGGACCAAGATCAGTCATGAGAAACTGGTCGCGAAGGCGAGCCTTAACAAAGGCAATGTAATCAGAGTCATCGCCAGTGATGATCATGTCATCAAAATAGAGAAGGAGAAGAGTCTGACCACGAGGAGACGTGTGAACAAACAACGCGGGATCATGATCACTGGGCAAGAAACCAGCGGCAGTCACCACAAAGGCGAAGTGCTCAAACCAGGCGCGAGGGGCCTATTTGAGACCATAGAGGGAGCGGCGAAGCCTACAGACCATATTATCAGGAGCATAGTACCCCGGTGGTGGCTGCATATAAACCTCCTCACGCAACTCACCATTGAGAAAAGCGTTCTGAACATCAAGTTGAGAGATAGACCACTGACGAACAAAGGACACAGCAAGAAGAGTGCGGACCGTGGTCATGTGGGCCACAGGGGAGAATGTCTCATCATAATCGCGCCCTTGCTCCTGCTGAAAACCACGGGCCACAAGACGAGCTTTGTAGCACTCAAGAGAACCATCGGAGCGAGTCTTAATCTTGTAAACCCACTTGCAGGTGATGGGACGAACACCAGAAGGAAGGGGAACCAGATCCCATGTGCCAGAGCACTCAAGAGCAACAAGCTCTTCGGCCATCGTAAGCTGCCATTCAGGCTGAGTCATGGCAGTTCGGTAGGAAGTGGGCTCAGCAATAACAGAGAGACTGTACCGATCAGGGGAGTAGCGATCAGGCGGGGGGCGAGGCCGAGCACGGAGGTTGTGAACCGGGGGAGGTGTGAGAGGAGGCGCACTAGAGGTGGAAGGCTCGTCAGAGGAGACATCCACAGGACGAGAGCGGCGAGTATAGTGGAGAGGAAACGGAGAGAGAGGGTGACGGACTAGAGATGATGGAGGATAGGTGGAGGAGGAGGATGGAGAAAACGGGATCGGTGGTGAAGGAGAAAGAATGGGAGGTGCTAGAGAAAGAGGTGACACATGAGGCACATAGCAGGGTGTATCGGGAAGGAGAAGGAAAGAGAGGTCGGCCACCGAGAAAATCGAGGAACAAGAACGTGGGTAGTAAGAACGAGACTCGTCAAAAGTCACATCACGCGAGATGCGCAAGCGACGACCCACATGATCCCAACATCGATATCCCTTGTGCTCATCACTATAGCCAAGGAAAACACACTCAACCGACTGAGCAGTAAGTCTGGTGCGTTCTCGGGGGGCAAGAAGAACATAGCACACGCAGCCAAACATACGAAGAGCAAAATAGTCAGGAGAGCGACCAGTGAGACACTCCATAGCAATACCACCCTGCAGAGCAGACGAGGGCTGAATGTTGATGAGATAGGTGGATGCGGAAACAGCCTCAGCCCAAAAATGGGGTGGAAGGGGAGCAGCAATCATTAGCGCACGAGCCGTCTCAAGCAAATGACGATGCTTTCGTTCGGCAACGCCATTCTGAGTATGAGCACCAAGACACGAGAACTGGGCAAGAGTACCCTGTTCCGCGAGAAAACCGCGCAATAGTTGAGAGATATACTCTCCAGCGGAGTTAGCACGAAAAGTGCGAATGGGTGTGGCAAACTGGGTGTGAACCATTGCAGCAAAACGTTTGTATATAGGGAGAACCTCGCTACGAGATTTTATGAAGTAGAGCCAAGTGTAGCGAGAGAAATCATCAATAAACAAAACATAATAGCGATGACCACCTTTTGGATCAAAGGGAGCAGGACCCCAGACATCAGAATGAACTAAGTCAAAAGGATGATGAAATATGCCCTAGAGGCAATAATAAATTGATTATTATTATATTTACTTGTTCATGATAATCGTTTATTATCCATGCTAGAATTGTGATGGGAAACTCAGATACATGTGTGGATACATAGACAACACCATGTCCCTAGTAAGCCTCTAGTTGACTAGCTCGTTGATCAATAGATGGTTATGGTTTCCTGACCATGGACATTGGATGTCATTGATAACGGGATCACATCATTAGGAGAATGATGTGATGGACAAGACCCAATCCTAAGCCTAGCACAAGATCATGTAGTTCGTATGCTAAAGCTTTTCTAATGTCAAGTATCATTTCCTTAGACCATGAGATTGTGCAACTCCCGGATACCGTAGGAGTGCTTTGGGTGTGCCAAACGTCACAACGTAACTGGGTGGCTATAAAGGTACACTACAGGTATCTCCGAAAGTGTCTGTTGGGTTGGCACGAATCGAGACTGGGATTTGTCACTCCGTGTAAACGGAGAGGTATCTCTGGGCCCACTCGGTAGGACATCATCATAATGTGCACAATGTGATCAAGGAGTTGATCACAGGATGATGTGTTACGGAACGAGTAAATAGACTTGCCAGTAACGAGATTGAACAAGGTATCGGGATACCGACGATCGAATCTCGGGCAAGTATCGTACCGCTAGACAAAGGGAATTGTATACGGGATTGATTAAGTCCATGACATCGTGGTTCATCCGATGAGATCATCGTGGAGCATGTGGGAGCCAACATGGGTATCCAGATCCCGCTGTTGATTATTGACCAGAGAGTTATCTCGGTCATGTCTGCATGTTTCCCGAACCCGTAGGGTCTACACACTTAAGGTTCGATGACGCTAGGGTTATAGGGAATAGATATACGTGGTTACCGAATATTGTTCGGAGTCCCGCATGAGATCCCGGACGTCACGAGGAGTTCCGGAATGGTCCGGAGGTAAAGATTTATATATGGGAAGTCCTGTTTTGGTCGCCGAAAAAGTTTCGGGGTTTATCGGTAACGTACCGGGACCACCGGGAGGGTCCCGGGGGTCCACCAAGTGGGGCCACAAGCCCCGGAGGGCTACATGGGCCAAGTGTGGGAGGGGACCAGCCCCAGGTGGGCTGGTGCGCCCCCCCACAAGGGCCCAAGGCGCCTCCAAGAGGGAAGGGGGGCAAACCCTAGGGCAGATGGGCCCTAAGGCCCACCCCAGGTGCGCCTCCCCCTCTCCCCCTTGTGGCCGCCACCCAGATGGGATCTGGGGGCTGCCTCCACCCCTAGGGAGGGAACCCTAGGTGGGGGCGCAGGCCCTCCCCTCCCCCTATATATACTTGAGGTTTGGGCTGCCCAACACACATGAGTTCTTGACCTCTCCCTGGCGCAGCCCTACCTCTCTTTCTCCTCATATCTCGCGGTGCTTGGCGAAGCCTTGCTGGAGTACCACGCTCCTCCACCACCACCACACCGTCGTGCTGCTGCTGGATGGAGTCTTCCCCAACCTCTCCTTCTCCCCTTACTGGATCAAGGCGTAGGAGACGTCACCGGGCTGTACGTGTGTTGAACACGGAGGTGCCGTCCGTTCGGCACTAGGATCATCGGTGATTTGAATCACGACGAGTACGACTCCTTCAACCCCGTTCACTTGAACGCTTCCGTGTAGCGATCTACAAGGGTATGTAGATGCACTCTCCTTCCCCTCGTTGCTGGTTTCTCCATAGATAGATCTTGGTGACACGTAGGAAAATTTTGAATTTCTGCTACGTTCCCCAACATGAGGCACATAGCAGGGTGTATCAGGAAGGAGAAGGAAAGAGAGGTCGGCCACCGAGAAAATCGAGGAACAAGAACGTGGGTAGTAAGAACGAGACTCGTCAAAAGTCACATCACGCGAGATGCGCAAGCGACGACCCACATGATCCCAACATCGATATCCCTTGTGCTCATCACTATAGCCAAGGAAAACACACTCAACCGACTGAGCAGTCAGTTTGGTGCATTCTCGGGGGGCAAGAAGAACATAGCACACGCAGCCAAACATACGAAGAGCAGAATAGTCAGGAGAGCGACCAGTGAGACACTCCATAGGAATATCACCCTGCAGAGCAGACGAGGGCTGAATGTTGATGAGATAGGTGGATGCGGAAACAGCATCAGCCCAAAAATGGGGTGGAAGGGAAGCAGCAATCATCAGCGCACGAGCCGTCTCAAGCAAATGACGATGCTTTCGTTCGGCAACGCCATTCTGAGTATGAGCACCAAGACACGAGAACTGGGCAAGAGTACCCTGTTTCGCGAGAAAACCGCGCAATAGCTGAGAGATATACTCTCCAGCGGAGTTAGCACGAAAAGTGCGAATGGGCGTGGCAAACTGGGTGTGAACCATTGCAGCAAAACGTTTGTATATAGGGAGAACCTCGGTATGAGATTTTATGAAGTAGAGCCAAGTGTAGCGAGAGAAATCATCAATAAACAAAACATAATAGCGATGACCACCTTTCGAATCAAAGGGAGCAGGACCCCAGACATCAGAATGAACTAAGTCAAAAGGACGCTGAGATACAGACTCACTGGTAGGATAAGGTAACTGAGTCTGTTTGCCAAGTCTGCAACCATTACAATGTAAGGAGACATCTCCAGATATAGACCCTAAGAGGCCCTGACGAACTAAAGAAGATAAGCGAGAGCCACAGATGTGACCAAGGCGATGATGCCACTGCTGGAAGGACGCAGACGAAGAGGCAGCAAGAGCATGAGAGCTGGCAGAATTGGTGGCAGCGGAAGGAACACAAAGCCAGTCAACCTCCCAAAGGCCCTCTGACTCACGGCGCCGAGGGCCAGCACCAACCAAAGCCTTGGTGCGACGATCCTGAATGGAGCAAGAGTCGGTGTCAAGAATGACATGACAACCAGAATCAGTAAGTTGGGCAGCGGAAAAAAGATTCATGGTAAGATGAAGAACATGTGAAACACTCGGAACAGAAAAGGAGGGAGTGGAAAGAATACCACGACTAGCAACAGGAAGAGATGTGCCATCGGCAGTACGAACATTATCAGGCGAATCAAGAGGTCGGAGAGAAGACAACGCGGAAGAATCAGAAGACATATGAAAAGAGGCTCCAGAATCCAGAACCCACGAGGATGTACCTGACTGTGTAGATGCCGGTGATAGTTAGTCGACGAGGAGCCCGAGGAAGCAAGAAGACGCTTGAGGCGAACAATGTCCTGGTCAGTGAGTGACGGAGTCGAGGAAGACACAGGAGTCCCGCTGGAGCGCCTCTGATCTCGCTTCTTCTGGCGACAATCAAACTCTGGGTGACCTGGCCGGGAGCAGTAACCACAGACGGTGTCACGGCGCGACGTGCCCCTCTCAGTATAAGCAGGGCGACCGACCCCCCCCCCCCCGGAAGGTGTGGGAAGGAGCGGTGAGCCGAGCTGATGACACAAGAGCCCGAGCAGCCAACATAGACGGGACCACCAGCAAACCAGCGGAGTGAAGGCGGGTCTCTTCAGCACAAAGCTCAACAAGCACCTCCGAGATAGGAACACGGCCACGAGCAAGCAAGTGAGCACGTCGCGGCTCAAACTCAGAGCGGAGACGAGATAAGAACTCATGGACCCGCTGAAACTCCAGATCAGACCGAGTAGTCTGACAGCAACGATAGGTGCCACAAACAACTGTCCGAAGAGAGTCAAGCTAACGCCAGATGGCAGAGCACTGTGAATAGAACTCATCGACAGAGGAATCACCTTGCTGAAGGGCGTGCTCCTGACGCACCACAGATAGGTAGAGAGCATCACCAGAGGGCTGATAGCGCTGACAAAGATAAGCCCACATCGCTACAACTGTGCCAAGTCCCATGAACTCTGAAGCAAACTGAGGGAGGACACTGGCAGTGAGAACAGCAGCAGCACGAGCATCATCATTGCACCACTGAGTGTAAGCACAGAGGTCATCGCGGTACACCGAAAGAGCATCGGATTAAGAAGATACCTGCTGATCATAAGTATCAACTGCAGCATCATCAAGGGCCTTGGCGGCATCCCGGTCAGCCTGAGAGGCCTCAGCAGCAAGTACCGGCGGCACCGGTGGGATTGGGGCCACGGGCGCAACAGGGCATGGCGGGCAGGGGACCTCGCTAGAAAGAACACCCCACAGAAGAAGGCCACGCATATGGATACGCATGAACCCCACAAACTCAGCATAGTTGGTGCCATCGAAGATCACGAAGCACCTAGGAACTGCAACATAGCCCGAAGAAGACATGAGGGAACTCTGTTTTTCTCCTCTCTATTTTTTTTGGTCAACGCTTCCCGATCTGGATCGGGGCGGAGAAACTCACGGTAGCCCCGAGTGGGGAATCGGGAGGCCTGGAGGAGCGCCGGCCCTGGGCCGCACCTGCAATAGCAGAGGAAGCAGCGGCAGCTGCAGCTAGATGCAAAGGAGGCGGCCTGGGCAACCAGAGACGCGCAGCAGTAGAGGAAGCAGCGGCAGCTGCAGCTAGATGCAAAGGAGGCGGCCTGGGCAACCAGAGACGTGGTTGGTGTTGGAAATATGCCCTAGAGGCAACAATAAATAGTTATTATTATATTTCCTTGTTCATGATAAATCGTTTATTATCCATGCTAGAATTGTATTGATAGGAAACTCAGATACATGTGTGGATACATAGACAACACCATGTCCCTAGTAAGCCTCTAGTTGACTAGCTCGTTGATCAATAGATGGTTACGATTTCCTAACCATGGACATTGGATGTCATTGATAACGGGATCACATCATTAGGAGAATGATGTGATGGACAAGACCCAATCCTAAGCTTAGCTCAAAGATCGTGTAGTTCGTATGCTAAAGCTTTTCTAATGTCAAGTATCATTTCCTTAGACCATGAGATTGTGCAACTCCCGGATACCGTAGGAGTGCTTTGGGTGTGCCAAACGTCACAACGTAACTGGGTGGCTATAAAGGTACACTACAGGTATCTCCGAAAGTGTCTGTTGGGTTGGCACGAATCGAGACTGGGATTTGTCACTCCGTGTGACAGAGAGGTATCTCTGGGCCCACTCGGTAGGACATCATCATAATGTGGACAATGTGATCAAGGAGTTGATCACGGGATGATGTGTTACGGAACGAGTAAAGAGACTTGCCAGTAACGAGATTGAACAAGGTATCGGGATACCGACGATCGAATCTCGGGCAAGTATCGTACCGCTAGACAAAGGGAATTGTATACGGGATTGATTGAATCCTCAACATCGTGGTTCATCCGATGAGATCATCGTGGAACATGTGGGAGCCAATATGGGTATCCAGATCCCGCTGTTGGTTATTGACCGGAGAACGTCTCGGTCATGTCTGCATGTCTCCCGAACCCGTAGGGTCTACACACTTAAGGTTCGCTGACGCTAGGGTTATAGAGATATTAGTATGCGGTAACCCGGAAGTTGTTCGGAGTCCCGGATGAGATCCCGGATGTCACGAGGAGTTCCGGAATAGTCCGGAGGTAAAGAATTATATATAGGAAGTGCTATTTCGGCCATCGGGACAAGTTTCGGGGTCACCGGTATTGTACCGGGACCACCGGAAGGGTCCCGGGGTCCATCGGGTGGGGCCACCTGCCTCGGGGGGCCACATGGGCTGTAGGGGTGTGCGCCTTGGCCTACATGGGCCAAGGGCACCAGCCCCAAGAGGCCCATGCGCCAAGAGAGCAAGAAAGGAAGAGTCCTAAAGGGGGAAGGCACCTCCTAGGTGCCTTGGGGGGGATGGACTCCTCCCTTGGCCGCACCCTTCCTTGGAGGAAGGACCAAGGCTGCGCCCCCCCCCCTCTCCCTTGGCCCTATATATAGTGGGGGGGAAGGAAGGGCAACCATACCTAAGCCCTGGCGCCTCCCTCTCCCTCCCATGACACATCTCCCTCCTCCCGCAGCGCTTGGCGAAGCCCTGTTGGAATCCCGCTACTTCCACCACCACGTCGTCGTGCTGCTGGATCTCCATCAACCTCTCCTTCCCCCTTGCTGGATCAAGAAGGAGGAGACGTCACTGCTCCGTACGTGTGTTGAACGCGGAGGTGCCGTCCGTTCGGCGCTAGGATCATCGGTGATTTGGATCACGACGAGTACGACTCCATCAACCCCGTTCCCTTGAACGCTTCCGCGCGCGATCTACAAGGGTATGTAGATCCACTCCTCCCTCGTTGCTAGATGACTCCATAGATAGATCTTGGTGACACGTAGGAAAATTTTGAATTTATGCTACGTTACCCAACAGTTGGGGCGCAGCCTGGGGAGGTTACGGCCAGGGCAAGGCCTGGACGCGGCCGGGGCACGGCCAGGGTGAGGCCTGGACGCGGCCGGGGCGCGGCCTAAAGCGCGGCTGGGGTGGGGCCAGGACGCGGCAGGGGCGAGGGGCGCGGCCAGGGCGAGGCCTGGGCGCAGCCGGGCAGGGAGGTCATGGCCTGGGAGCGGGTGAGCTCGGCGGGCACGGGCAGGGGCGGCCGGGCGTGGAGAAGGTGGCCGGCAGCGAGGAAGGAGATGGCCGGCGACGGGGAAGCTAGGCACGGAGCTGCAGCGTGCGGGAGAGAAAGAGGAACCTGGCAACTGATACCATGTTGGATAAGTGAGCAACTGACTTCACAGAAGGGCCAAAGGCCAGTACATATACATGTGTATGGCAAAGTGTAAGAGACCCCTTATACAATGGGGATGAACCGAAAAGGGCTATAGACATCTAACAGTATCCATGCTCTCAATGTCTATAGTCCGAACTGTCATTTGTTAACACGCAGCCTCAGAGTGCTTCTCCGCAGCGGCTTGGCCGTCCCGCCTCCTTGTCCCCAGTCCCGATCCGCTTCAGTCGGCAATTATCCTCCTCCACCGCTGCACAGCGCGGGGCCACCGTCGCCCCCAGCCTCTGTCTACAAGAAGTAGTGGTGAGGGGCGGCGAACCCGTTCTAGAGAGGCGGCGTCACCGGTCTCCATCTCAGGATCACATATCTGGTCAAATCCTGATGATCTCTGCCACCTCCCTCTTCCCGATAAACTTTCCTGTCGGATATAGGCGCCCACGCAGCATTCGCATTTCCTGCTGCGGCCAACGGAACTCTTGTCCCCGGTACGTCATTCTTTCCTACCTTCAGCAAAGTTCCCAGGGTACCATTTGTTGTTATTCTGCGATGAAGTGATTGAAATTGCGAAGAAGGGAATTTGGGAATGGGAGGGAGGGAGGGAAATGTGGGGTTAGGAAGAAGCTGGCTGACATAAAAATGGTGAACATCCTTTGGCTAATTTCATTGCTGTTCACCTTCGCTGATACATCCGATGGCTTAATATAATGCTACCCACCACCACACACACAAACTCTTGGACACACTTGTACAAGAGGCGTCAGGACCAGTGTAATCCTCATCAATGACACAGTATCTTTATCATCATACCTTTCGAAAGAATTAGTATCACAATCCTGGAATTTTGTTCCTTTAACTATTTGCAATGTACATTGGCTGTCCTGTTGTACCCACCAGCGTTTTCTTCATTATTAGGATCAACAGAGTGTGAAGACGCTGAACATTCCATTGATTATTTGCAAATATCAATTACTATTTTTTCTTCAAACTCCACACCTAAGTGCATATATTTTGTATTAGAAGAGGAGAACGTCAAGTTGGTGCCACTATTACGATGCCACCAATGGTGACGGCAGCCAAAAAATTCAATTGATATTATTTTGTTACCCTTATGAAATGATCGTACTCTTCCTTTCATACCCTCCTTTTTCCTGATTCATCTTTCTTCACCAGCCATGGGCCATGAGAAGTGAGTTTGGGAAGGGCTTGCAACTTGCCGCCCTTCCATGATCGGGGAGGATGGTTTTTGAACTGTGTTAGAGTTAATATACATAAAACGGGATGTGTGTTGGAGTTTCTTAACATCTATATAAGGTAAAAGTGAACTCTTGAGTTTAATGTTAAGTACTAAATGGCAATATAGAAAGGAGTACACTCTTAAAGAACAAGTTAGAATTCAAATATAGTATTTTCTAGTTACACCAATATATAATAACGGGTATCTGGTATCTAGTAGTATCTGGCACTGGGGCCACAGTTGTCATAGACGTTATTTTAGTCAATTTTTCCTTCAAACTACTCTTGTTTCAGATAATGGAGTTGAGAGCCTTTCAATTATGATTATCAGCACACAAACCCCTGTGCTAGAGTTTTTTATTGGGCCACAAGTGTCATCACTGATGTTCTTTTTCTTTCGTATGTGACCCAGTAGCTGAAGACAAGAAATGGCCGAAGTGGAGCACATTATGCCTGACGTAGAGATAGAGGAACTGGGTAATTCAATGAAGAGTGAGCTGATAAGCTGTATTTCATCACATATTGATTATGACAGTGGTTCTGAATTCTGCTTGATACCAAGAATACATCCGCACATTCGTATGATAGATAGAAATTCTTATGACCCAATAATGTTGTCAATTGGCCCTTATAACAATGGATCTTCAGCACTTTCTTCTATGGAGAGTGAAAAATGGAACCGCTTGGACTACATCCTTAAGTTGAACTGTGAGAAGGGTCTGAAAGATTACTTGACCATCATAAACAGACTAGAGAAAAGAGCAAGGATGTGTTATTCTGGGGATATTAAAATGAATAAGAGGAAGTTCTTGCAGACTCTCTTGCTTGATGGATGTTTTGTCCTTGTTTCACTCGGAGGACTCAATGAATTTATAAGTGCTGGACCCCAAAGAGCCACGGCTAGTTCATCACATGCCGAAATAGTTGAGGAAGAAATGACTTCTGGACAGCCAAACTTAACAGAGAGAATTGATATTCAACAAATAAACACCAGGAACCAGAATGACATAATAAACACTGTAGTAGAAGAAAATACAGTGCCTGAGATCGAGTTATGTTTGGAAATCAGTGACCATCAAACAGAGCAATGTGTATATCAGGATAACACTAGACAGATCGGACAGTGGTATGATATCTTTGTTATACATGATCTACTCTTGCTGGAGAACCAAATTCCCTTTTTCATAGTTGAGGCAATATATGAGGTAGTAAGTTCAAACAAGATGACACCAACGTGTAAATCAGGTGTTGCTAGATTTATATAAATGACCCTGCCATTCTATCCAACAGCAATACGAGAATCCAGTCGCCCAATAGATTTTGATCATTTGCTTCACCTGTGTCATATGTATTTCAGACCCAGTTCTAACGAGCAAGAGCACAAGGAGCTCACAGCGCAACACTACATTCATCAGTTCCTTCAGCTGGGACAGGGTTATCTCAGCCATTTAGGTTCGTCGTAGGATGACCATTTTCCTAATCGATGGCGCCGAGCAACACAGTATCATGAAGCTGGCATTGAGTTTAAGAGGAGAACATATTCTGAGCATAATCCCCATTCACTCCTGGATATAAAACTCAGAAATGGTATCCTGGAATTCCCCTTCTTGTTTGTGGATGACCAAACCAGTGTCCTTTTCAGAAACTTCATTGCACTAGAGCAAACATGTCCGCAAGTCGGAAATGATGTGACTGCTTACATTATCTTCCTGGCTAAGCTGATGAGCATGCCAGATGATGTAGCACTGCTGGCTCGAAAGGGGGTCATCGCACATCATATGCGCAGCGACAGAGATGTATCGCAGCTCTTTACCAGGCTGACAAAAGGTGTTGTCTTCGATTTCTATGGGAACTATTACCTAAATCACATGTGTTTAGCCCTGGAGGCATATTATCAAAACCGTCTGCACAGGTGGGTTGCGTGGCTGAGGCACAACCATTTGAGCAATCCATGGTTGGTTGTCGCAGCGTTGGCTGGTGTTATTGTGCTTTTATGCACCATTGCACAGACCGTCCTTACTGTCGAGTCTTATGTAAATCCCAAGTAAGCACTGGGCGTAAATTGACTATGGGATTCGGATTTATCTATGTCCACTTTTAGTCCCAAAGAAAATAAACTATCTCCATCTCTCCGTACCATCTGCCATTTGTGACCTGAAGATCGATCATACTATTACTTTGCCAGTTAGAGTTGCAAACGACCTCCTCAAGAACTGGCCATATTGGCTTGTCATCTAGTATCATGCTCATGCATGCCTGGGTGTGGTCAATAACCGTGATATTTTGAAATTACATCATTGATATGATTTTATTCTAGGGCATTTTTGTTTTTTTATTACTCCTCTGTTCCAAAAGATAATGTGTGTTAAGTTTTTTAGAAGTCAAACCTGTCTATGTCTGACCAAGTTTACAGAACCTACAATACCAAATAAATAAAATATGAGAAAATATTTAATGATGGGTCTAATGATGTTAATTTGGGATATCGACATTTTATTCGAAAAACTTGGTCAAATATAGAAAAGTTTGACTTAAAAAAACCTTATGTTCTGGAATAGAGAGAATACTTTTGTTGATATGGTAGATGATGATCTTTTATTCCTTTTAACAAAGCGACCATAGATATATGTAATCATATGGTCATGTAGTATGTTATGCGCAGTAATTAGTCCACCATTATCTCCAGTGCCTTGATTCTTAAATAATTACTTCCTTTGTTCCAAATTATCAGATGTTTTGGTAGGCTAAAATAGCCTAACAAAACGTCTTATAATTTGAGACGAAGGTAGTACTTTTCTTCTGCTAAATTGATGTGTGAGTTTCCTGGTTTTTTTCTGATTAGTGTGGGAATATCTAACTTGTTTTCACCCTGGGGTTAACATGAGCTCATGTTCGGATGTTGTATATGAGTAAGCATGAATGCATGATCAGTGCGCATCTCCGTGTTGTATGGAATGGAAGGTTTGTCGAAAGAATCGGACTGTAGCTTCTCGGGGATTCTGCACACAAGTGATTCCGTGTACACATTCTCATAATCTACTGCTGAAAAGAACTAGTAGAACATAATGTGGTTGTTAGATATCGAAGTATTCAAATAAAGATTTATGCCCGTGAATACTACTCCCTCCGTCCTATAATGTAAGACGTTTGGAAGTATTTGTTACGAATCTGGGAGTCTTTTGTGATGAATAATAATTTTGAGTTTTGGAACTATGGGTGTTAGTTTATAGAATTTGTTCAATGAATATTCGTGTCAAAAACATGAACTGCTGATGGGCAAATCAGTTTTCTGTGTCCTCGCATCTCAAACTGTATCATTCGCAGTACAAATGGGTACAGTTTAAATGAACTAATTAAAATTGACTTTTAAGCTTAGCCCAGCATCTGCTAAGCACCTAGAGTTACACCATTTTCTTACGGACAATCCAGTGATACATGCAACGGTGGAAAAATACGAGACACTTGTATATTAAATTGGTAGGTATTTATTTCAAAACGAAAAAGAAAAAGAAATGAGCGAACCGTCCAGAATTCCAACCTGGAGCTCTCATTTCCTCAAAAATAGATCAGGGGAAAAAAGGTTAACCACACGAGGAGCCACACACGACTGTAACACATATAGGCGGCTCCCACCAACCACGGCGACGGCGGCAGCGGCCACGGAGGAGGGCGGCGGATCAGCGGCGCCGGCGATGGCGTCCGTGGCGGCGGTGGAGGGCGCGGCCGCGGCGCTCCGGTCGGTGCTGTCGCGCGCGCAGCAGGCGGCGGCGCGGGCGGGGCGCGCGCCGGAGTCGGTGCGCGTGGTGGCCGTGAGCAAGACGAAGCCCGTGGGCGTCATCCGCGGCGTGTACGACGCCGGCCACCGCTGCTTCGGCGAGAACTACGTCCAGGAGCTCATCGACAAGGCCCCCCAGGTTGTACCCCCAGCTGAGAAGCTCGAAATTTTTATCCCCCTTTCTGGCCGCGTGAATGAACTGCTGATTTGGAACGTGAATGGAGAACAAGTCGCTTAGTGATTTCATTCCAGAGTTATCACCTATGTTCAGTTAGCATTTGAGCTGGGGTTTCAATAGGTGCTCATTATTCGTACGCCCTGTACACCACAGATGAATTAGGCCATGCCAGAAAACATATGAATTGATGAGCAATAGGAATTTTGCCAACTGGTTAAATTCAATGTAGATATTCTATTGGAATCCTGTACTATGTGATCCGTGGGAGAAATTCTAAGGTTTATGGTCCTAAAAAACAAATAACCACCTTTGGAGGAGAATTTATAAGGATTGAAATCCTACAAAATTCCTGTGATTCAAATAGGCCCCAAATATATAAAGACCATCCGAATGTCCATGTTCGCTTTGTTTGCTATCCTCTGTCAATGTTACGCAGGAAGCTTGGTTCGCACCCGCTATCTTCTGGCAATGTTATGCAGGAAGCTTGGTTCGCACCAGAGGGTACAAACATATCCCGTATAGAGGTGTATGCCGAACATCAGACATTACTTCATATAACCAACCAATATTCGAAGATTTGGCCATATTTTCCCAGCAATTGAAAGTTTTCCACTCTTAATGATTTCGGAAATATTCCAAACAGTTAAATTGCTATACTTGCATGGTAGTGCAGGGCTTGAGAACTATGTTTCATAGTCCGTAAAATCAGTGACCTAATTCTTTTCAGTCATTGAGTTGTCTGAGCAAGTGTTCTTCTTGTTGCAGCTTCCAGAGGATATTGAGTGGCACTTCATTGGGAACCTGCAGAGCAACAAAGCCAAAGCCCTGCTAGGTTAGTGTCTTCATTCTTGTTTGGATATTCTGGCAGATACAAGTCTTCTTAACTTTCGATTTTCAGTTGCTTAGGTTTGCCGCTCTTAAATAGTTATATATTACTCACACCACTTATTTTTATCTTGCCCTGTATGATTTGTCCTAAATAAGGTTTTAGATAGGTAACAAATGCAATAAATTAGGAGTATTTACAGAATAATGTGGCTTGGTGTTGACAAATGCTTGAGTCTGGTGTCTTGGCTCAAGAGATGGTTAAGTACTAGTTACTTTATTCTAGAATAATTGGCTGGTTTCGTTTCGTATTGCGGTGTGCGATCTCTGTTTGTAAACTGTTTCTTCATTAATGAATGACAGAGCTCATGTTTCATCTATAAAAAGTTAGAGATATTCCTATTTTACTTAATATATGTGTTCACTTCTGTACACAAGTTCATACCTGATATCTTCTCTACTTTATTGCTCACTATTGAGCTAATTTTATTCTTCTTAACCTACAGCTGGTGTACCAAGTCTTGACATGGTTGAGAGCGTAGACGACGAGAAGGTATATGAACAGTTTATGTTGTCTTGTGGTTTATTCGACTGCAATTTTGTTCTAGTTTATGTTGCCTTCTTAAGGGTATATTTTTGCCTAGTCAAGAAAAAGTATGTTTTCCAGGCTTAGCTTTATTCTTATTGTATTTTCCATAATAATATTTTATTGCGCCACTAGGCCTTGAAATGTGTTGGCATCTTTCTGGGTTTTTTTTCTCTCAATAAAAATGCAAAGCTTGTCTCTCTCCATTCATCTTGTTGCTAGACCAGATTCTCGATTGTGCATCTGCAACGAGGTTGAATCTAATATTTGTTTCTTTTTTCAGATCGCAAATCGTCTTGATCGGGTGGTAGCTGATTTGGGGAGAAAACCTCTTAAGGTCTTGGTCCAAGTTAACACAAGTGGAGAAGAATGTGGGTACTCTAGTTCTCTTCTTTAATACAGTTGTGAACATGCTGGCTTGATACGCAATTTCTCAATATGAGAACCTGTGTCTTTAGTTCTGAGCACTGGTACGCAGCACATTGTTTGTAGCTACTGTTAGGTGTTTGTTAGTAATGAGCTTTGCTAGATGACGGCATATTATACCTGTCCGAGGATTGCTAGGCTGAAGATATGTGGTCCTCAGACCCTGTTACTATTTTGCAGCAAAATTTGGAGTAGATCCCTCAGGGTGTGTGGGATTAGCAAAACATGTCAAGTCAAGCTGCCCAAATCTTGTATTTTCTGGTTTGATGACAATTGGAATGCTTGATTACTCCTCAACTCCAGAGAATTTCAAGGTATATTCTGAAGCACAAACTTAATTGGACTGATATGCTTCATAGGGCTAATTTGTGCTGCTTGCTGAATGCTTAGGCATTGACTAGTTGCCGGAAGGAGGTATGCGATGAACTTGGAATACCAGAAGAGCAGTGCGAGCTGTCAATGGGCATGTCTGCTGATTTTGAGCAGGCGGTAAGGAACATGTTACAAGAAGATAACTCAGAGATATACAAACTGAATATAATGTCTAATGACATGTACTTTTATTTTGTGTGCGTTTATGCAGATTGAAATGGGCAGCACAAATGTCAGGGTTGGATCAACCATATTTGGTGCAAGAGAATACCCAAAGAAGAACTAGGATAATTACAGGGTTTTATTGTGAGACCGTGCATCTAACAGCTGCAGTATTGGTGGTAAATAAATATCTATTTCCACCGATATTTACACTTCGATGTTTTACGCAAGTGCCATAAATAAGGATATTGTTTTGTCATGTGTCTCCTATTATTAGACATTCAGAGAGCACTGGAATTCCAACTTCCCGATTCATCAGTAGCTTCCCAATAATGTCCACATTAAAATCCCTTATGTCAGTCGACGTTTGTGATCAGCCAGAAATCCTGATATTGTATTTGTCCGTGATGTTTCTTGGTAGCCTAAAAGTAATGAACAAATCCTTTGATTTCCATCATTATATAACTTCTTTTTGTAACGCATCTTTTGCATAAGGTACCAAACCACTTCAGAGCATCTCTATCACATTCCCAATACTTACCCCCCAAAAACAACTTATTGGGAGGCTCCCAAGAAAATTCTGTTTATTAGGAGGCTGTGAACTAGCGGATCATCTAAACTTAATTTCTTTTGCTAGTTCACACCCCCTTTTGCATGAAATATGAATCTCAACTATATTTTCATATCATTGTAGAAAAAAGAAAAGGACAAGGAAAAAGAGATAAAAGTAACCTTTGGCCATTTCGCCGAACACCCTGCGACACCGGCCATGGACACCGCGGGGGGAGGCGTAGAGGGAGCCTCGCCGACGCTCAAGTCCAAGGCAACAATAGTCGGGAGGTGGCAGTTGCCAGAGCAACAATAGTTTTATGATTAGCAACGTTTGACGTATCTTTTAGTCAACTGTTACCCGTGCTTGCTTTAGCGTAGCAATTCGTCTAGCAAATCATGTACATCTGTTATTATTTCTCTATGGTCACTGGCATTTCATGGTTCCCGGAGAATTCATACACTTGGGAGAAAAGCATTTTCTCACAGCCATTTTCTAATATCCCATTCCTTCCCTTCCATTTTCTAATATCCCATTCCTTCCCTTCCATTTTCTAATATCCCATTCCTTCCCTTTCATAATAGTCGGGAGGTGTATAAGGTTCGACGTGCTACAAGGTCATCAGGTGCAGGTGCACATGAGGTCTCTTTGATCTCTCGAGTGTTACACTTCCTGAAGCCCCAACCCTGTACTTTCTGAACCCAAGGCCAGGGCTAGGGATGGAGAGGGTGCCCGCAGTGTTTGTTGACGGGCCCACCACTAAGTGAAATGTTTGTTGACGGGCCCACCACTAAGTGAAATCTTCTATGCTTAGAAACGAAACTGTTGACGAGAGTCGATGTTCCCCCTCTGCCGTAGCTGGTGTTGCTTGGGCAGATTTTTGTCTCATCACAAGGGGGGAAAATGACACTGAATCATCTTTGCAGACTAGCAACACATTATGGATATGAAGACAGATATGATAAATAGTGAAATTCACTCTTCGATTACAAATATTAGTTTGACAGATCTCTAATTGACGCGAGATGAAAGATTGTACGGCTCAAATTTATCGACTAAAACTACAGGGCCTGCTGCTGACTTGCAGTAGGGAACAAGCTCATCAAATAAAACCCCTATCTTAACCTGCGGCTGACTGGCGGTTTAGGAGGAATTCTCATCAGTTTAGGAGGAATTCTCATATATTACAAAAGGTATAATTTGACCAACCTAATACAAGTCATATATTACAAAAAATATACTAACATAAACTTTGGAGTTTTTACTTTCAAAAGGTATAATTTTTATGTTATATAGTTTATATTAGGGTGATAAAATTGGCAATCTAGATATACGCGCAAGACTTGTAAACTGAAACGGAGGTAGTACAATGAAGCCTTGTCATTCCAGTCACAGGAAGATTGATGGGAAAGTGTGCAAAAAGGAAAAGAATTATCTGAGAGTAGGGATGAAAATGGAGCGGAAACTTTCCGTTTTTCCGGAGGAAAAATGGAAACGGAGAGGAAATATGAAAACGGAAACGGAAATTTGCAAAACGAAAGTGGAAATGGAATTTTTTTATGCGGAAACGGAAACAAAAACGGAACGATGTTTTCCAGTGGAACATGCATGGAAATGGAACTTTCCGTTTCCGTGAATATGGAATTTCTGTTTTTACTATCTCTACTCCTAATGGAGCAGTTGGTAGTCTCTGCCGGTCAATTTTCGTCCCACCTTCCCTGGTTTTTTTTGGTACTTCGTCCCACCTCCGGCTTTCCACCGTTCCCCCGCATCTTACCTCCCAACCAATAAAAAAAACGTCAAGATACAACTACGCCCATTCTGAACCGCGCCGGTTCACAGCTAGAAAAAACCCCTACAACGATCAATCACGGTTAACCTACGAAATGACGGGCTGATCGATCTGATCGTCTTGACCTCGATCCCATTGCGAGCCGCGGTCATTCGTCCCCGCCCCTCAAACCCTTGGCCGCCGTCACAAACCCTGAAACCCTTGTCCGCCGCCACAAGCGCTCATACCGTAGGTCTCTTTCACAGCGTGCAGTCTTATCCCGGCGACGACGCCGTCCGGGTGCAAAGACAGGCTCACGTCCCCGATCCGTCGCTCTTCAGCGGACATGCGTGCGATCCAGTCGCCGCCGGAGTGGCGATTGCAAAATCAGGTGTCAGGTGTGGCATACATATTCCTACCTTTACAATTACTACTCTTACAAATCTGCATCTCTGATCGGTTCCGTGGATCCAGTCGCCGCCGGAGTGGCGATTGCAAAATCAGGTGTCAGGTGTGGCGTTTACATATTCCTACCTTTACAACTACTACTCTTACAAATCTGCATCTCTGATCGGTTCCGTGGTCGTACTGGCATTGTGATCTCGGTTCAACATCCTCAACTGTGCCATACCTCTTGCTCTCATTTTATCAGCCCTAAATTGAATCATCTCATTGCAAGGAACTCAGTTTTCGTGCACATAACTGACAGGAGTTTGGGCCTGGTGCCGGCCCCAGGGTGGGGTGTCATCAGCAGCAGCATCTGGAGGTTAGTTGACACAAACATAAGGTAGGTAAGAGGCTTGACTCTAATTGGTGACATGCAAAAGTTAAGGTTTCTATGCCAACAGGAAATAGTCAGATGGTTGAAAATGATTGAGTGCAGGTAGATGCTGGATGAACAAAATCGTTCAGAGTGGGAAATAATGTCATCCTTCCATATGAACCACCGTTTTGAATGGGAAATGTTTGTCACTAATTGACAGCCATACCTGTTTATCACTATTTGACAGCCCCAAATGCTTGCAGGTGGTGAATCATCAAGTGGCAACAGGCATCGGTGACGGTGTCATCGAGTTTGCATCTCACAACTGCAGAGGATCTCCATTTTCCATCCTCGAAACAGCATCACATGCAAAAAGTGTCACAAACATAAGGTAGTTATAACACTTTAATCTAATAGTGCACATAATTATGTGAATACGAAAAGTGCACATAACTCATGCGTAGCAGATTATGATAGGTTAAAGCATGCCCGTAGAATTAACTTCAACAGTTATCACGCTATGAAAGCTTGCGAATGTTCGTTAACACATGTGTAGTACTTTCTCATGGAAATGCTGCATACCTGTAGAAACGTCCTCTTCTGGTAGCTGATCAACCGCCCTGCTTCTTGAATTACCCATGTGTACCTATGAAATTAATTGCTATACATCAGTTAACTGCTGTATAGGCAATGAGAATATACTGTAAGCTGGCATGAATAGGTACAGGCTGGATGAATAAAATCGTTCAGAGTGGGAAATAATGTCATCCTCCCATATGAACCACCGTTTTGAATGGGAAATGTTTGTCACTATTTGACAGCCATACCTGTTTATCACTATTTGACAGTATGTGCACACAGGTGGTGAATCATCAAGTGGCAACAGGCATCGGGGACGGTGTCATCGAGTTTGCATCTCACAGGTTCAGAGGATCTCCATTTTCCATCCTCGAAACAGCATCACATGCAAAAAGTGACACAAACATAAGGTAGTTATAACACTTTAATCTAATAGGTTCCATGCAATAGTAAACAATCTAGCAGTCTATGCCATCTGAAAAAAGTCAACGGTCTTATGCCAATACAGCATTTAATTGATGTATAGCAATTAATTTCATAGGTACACATGGGTAATTCAAGAAGCAGGGCGGTTGATCAGCTACCAGAAGAGGACGTTTCTACAGGTGTGCAGCATTTCTATGAGAAATTACTACACATGTGTTAACGAACATTCGCAAGCTTTCATAGCGTGATAACTGTTGAAGTTAAATCTACGGGCATGCTTTAACCTATCATAATCTGCTACGCATGAGTTATGTGCACTTTTCGTATTCACATAATTAATGCATAATGCTTTTCAGTCCTTACAAGATGTACAATAGTTGAAGATAACAATGCAAGCATCTTACCCATAGCGGAGACTGGTGTGGACAATTCAGCTACTGTTACAGGTATAGAGCTTGTGTGACTATTGTTGGGAATGTTGCCATGTAGGTACGACGTTTATAACATTGTCCTTATATTCATGTTGGTTGTCATCCTACAGATGGAGAGCATAAAGAGGATTCATTCACAGCTCCGAATACCAATGCTTTGGATTTTAGTTTAGATGAATATGGTACTCTCTCAGCCTCATTACAAATGTCAAGATTGTTATAACCATATTTTTGTAGTGTATATTTCATTGATTTTTTGTTATTTACTGGGTATCACTATACAGGTGGAACAAGTTCACCACGGATTAAAGACCTTCATGATGGTTCGTTGTTGGGTTCCAACCATCTAATTCTTGATAGTCACCCTACTATTGGTCATTTTCATTAACAACATGTGCCTATGCTGCATATATTGGTGTTCTACAGAGGGTGAACCTCCAGACGAATATATCAACGGTGGGACAAATCTATCAGGTACTCCCACGGATGCTTGTCTAACATCGAATATGACCTTATGTACAGATGTTGTGAAAAAGCATTACCATCTTTCTGTTTGATATTTTTGACATGCTGCAGACGAAATCAGATGCGGGAATCAAAGTCATATATCAAAGGAACCTGACAACACACAAATGCTTTCAGCTAAGGATATAAAAAAATCCAAGATGTCGTGTTACAAATAGAGGATCAACAGCGCTGCTTGTCGAAATCTGGTAATTTGTGAAGGCATTTAACTTGTGGACATGTTTTCAGGTATTTTGCTATATGCAATGGCTGTTTTTATTCACTAACTACCGTATGTTTAATATGCGTTGTAGACCCTAAGGAACTTAACAAAGCCTTGAGGCGGGAAACTTATCGCATTAGCAAAAAACAGGGTTTGAAAATACAACAAGTCGATGGCCACATCGTTCAACGTCGTGCCCTAGGTGATATCACGAATGTTCGTCAACCTAAGCTTGTGACATCAGGTAGTCATTGTTTATCTATTTGTATGCATGGCTTCCCCTTGGTATACCATCGTATAATACTAACCCATCGTTCTGAATCAGATGACTTCAATGTCACAAAAGATAATGCTGCACTAATGGAAGAAGAACGCAAAAGAGCCCATAGAAACGCCCTGAGGAGAGCTTCTTATCGTAGGAAAAAAGAACTTGCTCTTGAAGAAGATAAACTCCACGCCATTAATTTGTCTGGTAAGAATCAAGTGTTCTAACCATTACCAATTAATTTTTGTGTAACATTTATTAACCATGTTCAACCAGACAACGCAACTAGCTCTGCCTATACAACATTATTATCGCATCCTGATTCAGCATATACTGCTACATCGACAGAGACATATGGTCTGGTTAACGACAATGATCAAAATGGTAATTGACTTGTTAATAATGGATTCATCAATGTGGGAATATTATATTTTACTTTCTACATTTAAAGTATGGTTTCAATGACACCAGACATTGACGAGAATATACTTGAAGAAACATGTCTGGTAACCGAGGAAGATCGCAAAAGAGATCATATAAATGCACTTAGGAGGGCAGCTTATCGGAGGAGAAAGGATAAGTTAGAATCAAGTGAAAATCTACGGATGCTATATAATTCAGGTAAATATTTATGTTATTAATTCACGGCGTTTAAGAACATAACTTAATGTAGTCGATGCAAATACCCTAGCGTCATATGCTTGATCTTAATGCAAATTTATCATTGTTGGGTCCGAGAAGAATGTTCTGGTATTCATTTCTCACTAAAACAATATTTTCCAATTACAATATTACCGCCTCACTAATGATGCTTGCACACATTATTTTAAAAATTCCACAGCTGATATCCCTAAATATGCAGACACATTCCACGATGATGCAACATTACCCCCTCCGTCATTAGACGCCTCCGGTGTTACCCATGACAACGAGGGATCTAAGAGGATACAGAGAAACTCTCGTAGCCGAGCATTTTATCACAAGAAAAATGAGGAACTAACGGTTGATGATAGAGATGATTTGAATGAAAAGATACGAGGGAAGCGCGTGCAGCGCCGCAAAAGCAGGTCGGATATTGAGAAGGGGCAGTCAAGTGCTCAAAGGAAGGCCTGTTATGCTAAAAGGAAAAATACCCCGTGCAAAGAATCTCTCGCACTCCCTCGTCCAGACATTACTAACTCAACAGCTGATAGTCTCGCAATCCCCCTCTCTCGGGCTGCCGACGATGGTTCATCGGATGGCGACCCTCCCCCGGTCATGCCGAATTACGGTGTTTGCACCCCTGGTATGTAATCGATTTTCTTCTATTCTGATGCAACTTCTCAGCAACCTTATACTGACCGGATCAGGTCTTTGTCCCTGACTGTTCAACTATAATGCAGACGACATCAATGTGTTCCCAGAGCCCATCATGGGCGATGAGCCGACACCAGCCGAAATGATGGATGAGGAGTACTACTTGTATCGTGACCAAGGTATGGTCAAGTCTGTTTTAGGAAGGCTAGGATCTTCATTGTAGTTGTATATATATATATATATGTCAATATTATTTTCATGATCATGTTTCAACGAATGCCTATAGGATCCGATAATGATGCATTCGAGGATGACGAGGAAGCTAGCATGACGTCTTTTATATCTGGCGAGGTTGATCCATTAGACTGTGTGTACACAAACATACCAGACCACACCCACATCCTGAAGCTCGACACAAACTGCAAACACTGCAAGGCCATAAAGTTTGTTTCTGAGACTGACGGATTCTGCTGTCGCAATGGACAGATCAAGCTTAAACAACCGGAACCAATCCCAGAGCTTATGAGGCTATGGTCCAGCATGGATGCTGATTCCAGACATTTTCGTGAGAACATACGGTTCTTCAATGGGCATTTCGCCTTCACAACCCTTGGCGTCAGCCTTGATGAGAACTACACGAACATGAAGTCTGGGGTATACACATTCCGGGTACACGGAACCATCTATCACAATGTGCATTCGTTCGGGCCTAGCTCACGTCCAGAACATCTGCAGTTGTACTTCTATGATGACGACCCAACCATAACCCATCGTAAGGCGGCCACAAATCAATTAGATCAAGAGGTCGTGAAGAAGTTAGTAGACATACTTAAAGAGAACCCTTACTCCCAGCAATTTAGGAGTTTGGGTGCACACAAGGGGAACCTTGATGATTATAGGATAGACCTAAACACCGATAAGAGGCTTGATCAAAGAAAATATAATAGACCTTTGTCATCTGAGGTTGCTGCAATTTGGGTTGAGGGCAGCGAACTGGCAAAAAGGTTTGACCGTAGGATAACACTTTATGGTAACAACAACGAAAGGCATAGCATACGCGTGTCATCCGGAGCATATGACCCGTTGTCTTATCCCCTATTCTATCCAAGGGGCGAACTAGGTTGGCATCCGAAACTACCTAAACGTAATGTTCCTTGGGAGGCTGTACTACATCCTCAACTTGTCCAAGATGATGATGAGGATGCAGGTATGACATCTGTGTACCTTTTTGTTTCAATACATGAATTATTTCTAAAGGTAAGCATTGTTTTGATCATATACTATCGTGTGCAGAGGGAAATAACAGGTTGTGCGTCTCCGTCAGAGACTACTACTGTTATATGCTGCAGACACGGCCTGCAATCTTCAATCCCATACTCTGTGGAGCACGACTGCTGCAACAATGGGCTGTTGACATGTACGTTAAGATTGAGAGCTGTCGATTGAGGTGGTACAGGAAGAACCAGACGCAGATTCGTGCTGACTTGTATAAAGGTGTGGTTGATGCCATCACTTCAGGGGAGACACGGGCAAGCGCTGTTGGGGTTAGAATAGTGCTCCCTGGTACATACCCTGGTGGCGACCGCGACATGAAGAAGAGACATATGGATGCCATGGCAATTGTCCATACATACGGGAAGCCAGACATCTTCCTCACCATGACTTGCAATCCTAAATGGGACGAGATAACAAACGAGTTGCTGCCTGGTCAGACGGCGCAAGACCGACCTGATATTGTGGCTCGTGTGTTCTATGGCAAACTAGAGCACATGAAGTACATGTTGTTCAAGAAGCATATCCTGGGTGTTGTAGTTGCTTACGTATACGTAGTCGAGTTCCAAAAAAGGGGCCTCCCCACGCACATTTTTTGTTGATCATGGACTCAACATATAAGCTTATCGTCCCGGAACAGTATGACCGACTCATTTCCGCGGAGCTCCCAGACAAGTATAAGTATCCGGAATTGTATGCAATGGTGGTAAAGCATATGATGCACGGACCATGTGGTGCTCTCAACCCGAAGAATGTTTGCATGCAAGAAAACGGTTGCAAGTGCAGATATCCACGGGCATTCAATGAGAACACAGCACAGGGGAAGGACTCATACCCAGTGTATCGACGGAGAGACGATGGAAGACGTGCTAAGGTCAGAGGGAAGATGCTGGACAACAGATGGGTTGTGCCTTATAACCCATACCTACTGCGGATGTTCAATTGCCACATCAACGTTGAGGTCTGCTCTAGCATTAAGGCTGTGAAATATCTTTACAAGTACATTTACAAGGGCCATGATAAGGCTTCTTTCAGCATCGATCAGCCCGACGCTGATGGTAACATTGATGAGATCAAGAGGTACGTTGACGCTAGGTGGGTCACACCTCCGGAGGCTATGTGGAGGATATTTGGCTTCCCACTTTGCGCCAATTACCCGCCTGTCTTGCAGTTGCCCCTTCATCTCCCTAATATGCACAGGGTTGCGTTCAATGCGCAGGCTGACTTGAAGAATGTTGTAGCCTCCGAAAATGCTTCAAAATCCATGTTAACGGAGTATTTCAAGGCTAACCTGGAACACCCTTGGGCTAGGCATATATTGTACAAGGATTTTCCCGGAAGCTTTACGTGGCAGAAGAAAAATAAGTATTGGAAGCCGCGGGTCGAGCGTTTTCAAATTGGGCGCATAGTGTCAGCCAATCCTGCCGAGGGGGAGCGATACTACCTGCGGGTGTTGCTTAACCATGTTACGGGCAAAACATCCTTCGACGACTTGCTCACCGTGGATGGCGTGCTATGTGGGAGCTTTAGAGAGGCTGCTGAAAGGTTGGGACTCATCGAGGCAGACAACACGCTCGACGACTGTCTTAATGAGGCTGAGCAGTGGGCGGTGCCATGTTCACTTAGGAGGCTCTTCGCAACCATCTTGGTTCACTGCGAGCCAGGCGATGTGCGTGGATTATGGGATCGGCACTTCGAGGCTATGTCAGATGACTATCGTCGATCACGCACGTCCACTGACGAGGTGGAGCAGATGGTGTTGCTTGACATTAGGGGAATGTTGCAGTCAATGGGTAAAGACATTGTTGATTTCGCTCTTCCAAACATAGATGATGCGTTTGACCCTACAGAGGGCGAGGCAAGAGAGGTTATCGAGGAATCAACCGTTGAGTTTGACATGGATGACACAAAATTGGCATCTTCACTCAACATGGAGCAGAGGGCCGCATACGATGAGATACTAGGGGCTGTTGAACGCGGTGATGGGGGTGTTTTCTTTGTTGATGGCCCTGGAGGTACAGGTAAGACCTTCCTATATAGGGCGATGCTTGCCAAGGTGAGAAGTCAGGGCAAGATTGGTATTGCTACCGCGACGTCCGGCATCGCCGCTTCTATCATGCCTGGCGGCAGGACTGCCCACTCCAGGTTCAAGATCCCATTGAGTTGCGAGGATGGAGCCTCGTGCAGCTTCACCAAGCAGAGTGGGACCGCCAAGCTGCTACGGATGGCCTCCTTGATCATATGGGACGAGGCCAGCATGACAAAGCGACAAGCGGTTGAGGCATTGGATAATAGCATGCGCGACATAATGGGAATACGCGACCGACCCTTTGGAGGAAAGACTGTTGTTTTTGGCGGGGACTTTAGGCAGGTTCTTCCGGTCGTCAGAAGGGGGTCGCGGGGCCAGATAATTGATGCAACCCTCCGAAGCTCTCATCTATGGAAGGGCATGCGTCAGCTTCGGCTCATCACCAACATGAGGGCTCATAATGACACGTGGTTTGCCGATTACTTGCTAAGGGTCGGCAATGGCACTGAGGAAGTTGATGATCAAGGCAACATAGTACTCCCTGAAGATATTTGTCTGCTGTCTACAGGCGAGGTTGACGACCTGGATAAGCTTATTGAGCATGTATTTCCGAGTCTAGAGGACAACATGGCTGATTCGAGTTACATGACATCTCGAGCAATCCTTTCCACAACTAACGACAATGTAGACAAAATAAACATCCGCATGATAGAGCGTTTTCATGGAGATGAAGTAATCTACCATAGTTTTGATAGTGCGGAGGATGACCCATATGGGTACTATGCTCAGGAGTTTCTTAATGGATTGACTCCTAACGGGCTTCCTCCGCATGCTCTAAAACTAAAGCTGAACTGCCCTGTGATACTTCTAAGGAACATTGATCCAGCTAATGGGCTTTGTAATGGCACTAGGCTTGTTGTTAGAGGTTTTGAGAGGAACACCATTGATGCAGAAATCGTGATTGGACAACACGCTGGCAGGAGGGTCTTCCTTCCTCGAATACCTCTCTGCCCATCTGAAAATGATATGTTTCCGTTCAAGTTTAAGAGAAAACAATTTCCTATAAGGCTTAGCTTTGCTATGACCATTAACAAGGCTCAAGGGCAGACCATCCCGATTGTTGGTGTCTACCTACCCAATCCCGTGTTCTCACATGGTCAGCTCTATGTTGCTTTGTCTCGAGCCACCGCGAAGAGAAACATAAAGATACTCATTCAGAAGGAGAAGCCGAAGGAGAAGACCAACAAGCATAAGGACAATCCAAAAAAGCGTAAAAGAACTAGCGTGTCCTTACTGACCTCGATGAAGAACATCGTCTACAAGGAAGTCCTTACAGGTTGAAGACCCGTTAATATCAAGGCAGGTTTTGTAATGACAGAGCAATTACTCATGCGATTGTCTAGACATGATGTAATTCGTTTTTCTACATGTATTTTTTAATATGTTATTTTGATAGCCGGAGGTATATTCGATCATCGCAAGATACGCACTGCAGTTCAATAATCAGCCGTCATATTGTCACCATCATCGCTGTTATGTTTTTTCTACTATTGTTGTTTTTATGTCAGTGTACATGTCACACAGCGTACTATTTAGTGTGTTAGCTGTAATCCAGATTTAATGATTGGCCTGCTAAATTCATTGCACATGCAAAGGGTCTTTTTTAATTAAGGCAAGTTATCGTACCTGTTCTTATTTATTTTGGTTATTTGATACTATGCTTGACTGTAAATTTACATATTATTCTGATATGTCACAACTAAAAGATTCAGAACGGTTTGAATTATAAGACCAACACACGAATAAGGGAAGTTTGTCCAACTTTTGAAATTATATTTTGCATATGTACTTTTAATAATTAATAAAGTGCGTGTAATCCCATTTTCTAATAAGTTTAAATACCCATTAGACTCTGTAGTTTGTGGCAATGCAAATGTCTGTTTGCTGAAGTGTGCAATTTTCGTCAAAAGTTATGTTACCAGTACTTTCACCCAGCTATACTAATTAACTAACATTTCAATTCAAGTTACATATTATCCTTTAGGAATCTCTTTATAGCTTTTGATGAGAGCATGCACTAGATTTATATGGAGCTCCAAGTCCATGATAAATAATTAAACCACAGCAACATGAAACTATGAAAGAAATTACTATAGTTATTTATATAAAGCCTAAAGGATAACATTGGAGGACTTTTTGATGGATTTTTTATGTTGCTAATACTTTGTGACCTGTTATTTAGCATGCAGGTTATTTTTTATTGGCATGTTTAAAACATAGCCTCAAACCAAAATTAGAAATAAATTAATTTTACAAGACGCGGACTTATTAATATATATCCAAAATATAAGATGTCGATGTCTAGATATAATTTCCGGAAACAAATAATATATTATCGGCATACTTAGTATTAATTACGGCATGTGATCATATCCGGTCTTTACAAAATGGCATGTTTAAAATTTTTCATTGTAATCTAATACTTGGTTGATCATGCAGAATCACAAACATGATTCCAGTGAATATATAGTAATTGTAATCATATTAGTTGATTCATTTTTTGATTATGTAGTTATTGTTTCCTTATAAACATCTATAAAATCCTTCACCCTTTAAACAGCCAAACCCAAACCATACCGCTCTTGCACCCTTGCCACTACACCTATCTTTGACATGTCATCATCCAACAGCATCGATGGTGCTGATGATCATCAACAAGAACAAGAAGATAAGAAGGAGCTGCACCCTGATGAAGAACCGAGCAGAGATGGGAATGTTGGTGAGGGATCTGCACCGAGATGTAAGAAACTAAAGAAGAATGAGCATATCCTGCCTGTGCAATTCCCATCCATGCTTTCGTCGAACCATTTTTCTAACCTAATCCGACGTCGTGAGGTGCATCACATCCCTCATGCACATCTCCCCTCAGGCTGGGATATCCAGCGTAACACAGGGTCAAGTGCAGCGAGGAAAGACGTTTGGGGATCCAACAACTATGAGATTCTACAGGCACAGAAGCATACTAGCATGTTGGTGCAGGTTTTGATTGAACACATAAATCTTCTGACGAAGTTGGTCGAGAAGCTTATTCAAGAGAGGGACAAGAAGCCAGGACCAGCTGACAAGGACGAAGCATAAGCAAATTTACAGTAATGTTGACATGATAGATTGTTTCTTTTATCATCCCGTGTAACCCTTCGGACTTGAACAATAATAAAGTTTGCTTTTCAGTTCATTTATGGATGCTACGTGTGTCCTAACTATGCTCAATGACAATCTGATTTTCCCTTAATTCTTATTTATAATTCCCTGATTACGCTCTAATTTCTTAAACTAATTATACACGACGATAGCCTGACCAAAAAAACAGCTTAATTTCATAATATAATTTGTCACGCTAACTCTTAGCCGAAAGTCATAATCGTAGGCATGCACACTATCTCTCTCGTCTCTCTATCGGCACCTTCATTTGTACCTTCATTTGTCATTTAGACAGTCGTGATGAAAAATAATAAACTGGTTTCTCCCGTTGTGCAATTATATTATTTGATATAGATGATGATTGTAAAGTTATGTGTTAGGCACGATATATCATTTGTCCCATAGCTACGCACGGGCAGATACCTATATCAAAATTTTATATATCATCAAGTTAATGAAAAAAATTAATATATTATATTTAATTAATATATTTATGTGAATATAAGAAAGGTTAATAAATATCCATAAAAATGAAAGTATGTTTATCAAAGGCAAGTGATAAATCACATGCGTTTTCATAGGCAAGTGATCATAATTTTAATCGTACCGAATATCATGGACCGATTTTGTTATGTACGTTTCCTTGATTAATACATCCCGATTTAATAGGTTGCCGAATATAACATATCTGAATATAGATATTTCACCCATGGGGGCCTAGCCAGCCAAAATCGGATTTTCATCACTTTTTCATTTTCCCGCCGCCCACCATGCTTATATAAATAACCCCCGCTGCCCACTAATTGTCTGTACAGCAAAAGTCATCTCCTCCACGACGACCATGGTGATCTCATACGGATCGATCACATCTAAGAGGGTGGTGGCGCCGGCGCCAGCTCCTGTCACCAGTACACTCATCTCCCCTCCGATGAACAGGCAAGATATAATAATCTTTTCGTACGTCTATTTGCCATCACTATATAACAGTTTTTTCTATTTAAATCATCACCATTGTTTTGCAACTTGTTCTTTTATCTAAAAAGATGGATCACATGGGATACACTATAACATACTAATAGGCTTGGCCATCAAAACATCTATTGTCGGCTTGTTTTCATCTTGTATATTTGTTAAAACCAGATGTAGCAAGCAATAACACAATCACCTGAGTATATTACTATTTTATTAGCATTCATTTATATAGTTCCATAAGTTATTAGATTGATGGTGTGGCTGTAATCTCATTGGGGTTGTTTCTTATAACCACTGGGTACTGCATGTTTTCAAATCCATATTTATCCCATGTGCAATAGTACTGATTGCAAAGAATGCACCTGGACAGAACATGAATAATATATATAAATTTCACATGATTAGTGTTTGGCCACTAGAATGTTATGCTGCTTGTCTGCTAAATTTTGTGATCCACATGGAAATGCATTTTACCTGATCCTTTTGTTTTTTTATACGCACAGGAACATCAATTTTCATCACGTCCAAATGGAACACATTTATCATAATTGCTGAATTATTCAAGCTAGGGTCGTGTGGAAGGCTCACATCAAAGAGAATGGAATGGGAAACTTGTACCTTCAGTGCATACTACTCGATCGGCATGTAAGAATACTTTATAGCCCATATATTGTAAATACAATTTTGATATACATGTTTATTTGCTCATTGTTGTTATGTGTCATGATAATATGCTAGGGAACAAAGATGGAAGCGATTGCATACAACAACCAGGCAATCCGTTTCAACATCGTTCTAGAAACCGGTAGGACCTATGATTTCAATCGCGTCGGTTTTAACCCCACAGAAATGCCAGATGGTCATTTCTGGTACCTAGCCATGGACTTTGTCGCCACGCTAAGTTCTACGACCGAGGTTACGATGTCGGCGCAGCAGATAACGTCGACAATTTGCCCACCGTGCTTTCCACAGTTCGCAAAAATATTTGAGCTACGGGACAAAACCATCACGGGTGCATCATTTAGTTTGTTGATTGTGCATATTAGTCCGTACAACTCAGAGTCTCATTGTGATTTAAATTTTGCAGATGTGGTTGCTATCCTTGCCTATGTTGGTCAGATAGAATTTAAGTGGGATGCAATATATAGGCGCCGCGTCCCTTCTCTCGAGATTGGCCTCATGAACTTTCAGTAAGCGCCAATTATAATATGAGTTTATCATGTGCTTATTTATGCAATTCTATTTCTGCAATGATACTCACATTTGTATTTGTTTACAGACGACAGATAATTTTCTTACGTGTACGTGAAGAACACGTTGGGCCTAACTTCTGGCATTTGCAATGCACTGACAACCTGTTCGAGAAGTTTGCTATAACTTATATACAGGTAAATCAGAGGCATCGTTGCTTGCAAACTATGATGGAGAGCACATTCTTCTTCTCTCCCAACATTAATTATGATCATCATTATCTACAAGGTAGGGTATGCGTTCTATTTTTAAGTTATTTTCAATAGAATTTTTCTGTAATACTATGTCACTATATATAACACTTATTGTTTTCGTAGATATCCATGAAGCCAGTCTGACGACACTTGATGAAACACGTGCGTACGTCAATCGTGTTGTTCAAGGTAGGAACAATGGACGTCAGAAGTATCATAGCTGCAATTAGATCATCCTTGAGGGTTTTGGACGACTGACTATGTACTGATGCATAATCAAATGTCGCGAATAAATTTCTTCTACAGTTTTGTTATGGATTGAATACATAGAGTACAAGTCTGTCCCAGGATGTTCCGACAATTATTATTCTTTACCAACATTTTCCAATTATATTTGGTGAGGAAGAAAATTATTATAAAGTTACCCTAAGGGAGTCACATCTCATTCGAATATGATATAATTCAAAATATAATGTGTTCTATGTATGAACTATATTTAAACAGAATAGACATATGTGGTAAGTAAAATTGGAGCTAATATACAAGTGGAGCAACATACCTATTTCCACTTGCTTAGGTACTGTCACTATGTAGCCCTCCACACCCCGAACAACTTCCCTTTGAAAAATGCTGGCAAAAGATGTCAATGTTTTAAATCCAAAGGAAACAATGTAGAAAGAAAAGAGACGATGAAATTGTGTTACTCATACTTTGGCAGCACGAGTGGATAAGTAAAGTTTTTCCAATCTCTGATGTAGTTTAACTTCTTACTCGTCTTTGAATGCATTATCAGAATTTAACTAGCCACCAGCCCCAAAGTGCTTAAACACTTCCTGCAACGGTATATACATGTTACAATATTATTTTACTCATACGAAAATTGGGAATTTATATGTTTTGATGCCACTGGCAGGGATATATATTAATTTTGTTATTATTTAAGTAGATACAATGTAAAATGTGTGGCCAGTTAAAGGTAATCTTGGCATGCAAATCAATGATAAGTTGATTAATTAATGAATACAATAACAATTTACCTATTTAGAAAGTTATAATTATTGACATCTTTTCTAATATATTAACAGGTTGGCATTTGATCTCGAAAGGAAATAGATCTGCACCATACAGTAATATATGGTGGGACTATAACAAGCCATGATTTCCTACCCAGTTATCCGGCGCATGGCCTATCTATATATGTTAACCTATGCCATCCCTCCTCCCCCTCCTTTCTCTCCCTTCGCCCATCACAGATAGCAAAAGATCAAATTAGCCAGTCCTAGAGGAAAAATTCCAGAGGAGGATCAAGAAGGCGAGTTCATCTAGGTATGAAGATTTCTTGATCTGTATCTTCTCAAAAAGTATAATAGTTATTTTATTATGATCATGTCCTATTAGGTGAGCTACAACTGAAGAAAAATAGATTCATCATATATTCTGGACTGCATAGGCAAGCAAACTATTTTCATAGCCAAGCAAACTTCCACCAGAAAAACCCATCCTTTGGCAAAGATTACCAAAATAATTATTGTCATTAGATGACTCTAAGAACTTGTAGTGTCTCTAACTCATGAAGATATGGTCACATCATTGACCTCTGTTATTAGATGACTCTAATGTACAAGTGAAGATAAATAATATTATTTGGCATTAGATGCCTTATTGACTTGTAAGCACAATGCAAATTTCAGACATGAAGCTCACCACACACATGTACATATGTACTAAAAAACGAAACATGACAAAGCAGTAGACAAGAAGTTTTTATGGCAAACAGTAGACACTGAGTTTTGATAGCAAGCAGTAGATAAGAAGTTTTTAGGTCAAGTAGTTTTACTTATAATTTGCCTTGACAACTCTATCCCCTCACCTCACATAATTGATATATATATATGTGGTTCCTCAAAAATGAGTTGACATGTATGCCCAACTTGATTGTAAGTGTCCAGGATTTCCTTGTAGCACCAAAAACATAGCTCAATATATATTGAATCCAACAACACTGAAGCTAAGCAAACTATTTTCAGAAACAATACCTTGACTATCAAAAGTTGGCACATCGATGAGCTTTCAACAAAGTTTTCTTCTAGCAACTACTCCTACTGCACAATAAAGTTTAGTCAAAATCAATGTGAGTAAATGAGCGTATCATACCTATGTACATAAAATGCATACATATTGTGCTGCTTTTACTTACTTTGATTGCTTGGTTGTGTGGGTTGTTCTGCTTACTTTGCACTGCCAAGAAGCAGCATGTCCAATAAGCATAGTCTCCAAGTTGTCTCCAAGTTCACGAACAAAAGTGCATGAAACCACAAAAAACATCAACAACATGAAGAAATTAGTTTAAGCTCAACTCCAACAAATATAGTTTTCATATTCTAGCTGACCATATAATAGTACAATATATCACAACAAGAAGAAGCAAAAGTGACTTTATTAAACATGTTTAAACTACCTTTAGCTTATCATGGTTAAATACCATGATCCCAGTTCAGCCCAATTTGTGTATAGTTAGCACAAATTCAATATGGGGTGGTAAGACACAAAATTCTTTCCAGTAATTGAAAGAAAGATCTAATAGTGACTATTTCATGATTAAAATGACAGCTTCATAACCAGATGACTATTGACATCATAGCACTGTCTGCTATTTAGTTTATTATATTTCCATAAAGTGCAGCTGGAATAAATGGGTCTCCTAATAACATTAAGAAACCAAAAATACTAAGTAAAAAAACTGGGCCATAACTTGTGCACTAGCCCAAGCCCAGCTATCATTAAAAGATTGGTGATGTTAGCTTAACTAAAACCAAAAGCAATATATAAATAATACTGTAGGATTTAAGCAAGGCACATTGTTGTGGACTCGAACCAATCCACTTGTTTGTATGAAATCCAGAGAAGATTGTTTCAGAAAAGTATAAATAATACTGTAGGATTTAAGCAAGGTGCACTATCAATTCATAAACAGTACCCAGATGCCTACTAAAATTAAACTGGATCAACAAATCATCCAGCAAAAATCCCTGAACATTACACCTTTTCATCATTCGCCAATTCAATTATGAAAAAACAAATCATCAATCAATGATATGAAATAGTAGCACTATGCTGATGGAGCAAGTGCAAAAGATACCCAACACTCCACACGGCAACGCTCGATCTGTTGTCTCAAATCCCTCTCTCTTCTCCTAAAGCTAACTTTCTAGCAGTACACGATCACGTAGCTAGCCCTAAACTACAACAAACCGCGGACCTACGGCCATTAGTGGGGACGGAGGATGGGGGAGGGGCCGTTTGTCTCACCTTGCCACGGAAGTGGGGATGGGTTGCGGAAGACGGCGGAGTGGTAGACCACCGTGACTGCACCTCGTGGTGTTGCTTCTTGCCGGCGATGAAGACGACAGGATGCACCACTTTGGCCATGGCTTGGCCGTCGGGGAGCCGCCTCGAAACAGAAGGCGAGGAGGAGATCAGGCCAGGGATTCCACAAATGGAAGAAGTAGAGGAGGAAATGGTTCGGACGCGCGTACCGTAGCTAATGTCGTTGCAGATCGATGCACCCCGCCTCGGTTCGACCTTGACATCGCCGGAGACCAGCAACGTGGCGGATCTGAACGGACCGCCACCGGATCCAGCACCCGCGCATGCGCGATGAAGCTCTATGCGTGCGTCCCCTTAGCCACACACGGCTCGCCGGAGACGCAGCTGTCGCCGGGCGGAGTCTTGGTGGTTGCGTTCTCGGCGAGGTGCGCGGTGATGCGTCGGGGGTGAGGTGAGAGGGCGATAGGTTGCCACTGATTGGAGAGGAGAGGGCCTGATGCGGCGGTCGCCAGGCGGAGCCGCGCGGATGCCAGCCCGTGGACGCACGCGGCGACGCGGCGGCGGAGGGGAAACTGGGGCGACGGGGGAGTGAGTGGAGGGGAGAGGAGCGAGTGGAGGGGAGTGGAGCGGAGGGATTGGATAAGGTGGGCGGCGGGGTAGGTGGAGAGGCGGGGAGGTGAGCCGACGGGCGGGTAGGTGGAACGCCAAGCGCGGCCGCAGCGGGGGAGGTGGGCCGTCGCGCGGCGGGCGGCTGGGCACGCAAAGGCTTCGTCCCGACTCGGCCGGCCCAAAATATTTTCCTTTTTATTTTATTTTTCTTTCTTTTCTGCTTCATCACCTTATTTCTCTCTGGAAAACATGAATGCTTTTGAAAGTAGATAGCAAAAATGAAAAAGCAAACAAATTTTCCAAACCTATTTTTTTATGAATTTTGAGAAAAAACTTTTTAACAAATAAAAAAAATTATAAATTTGAAAGGTTTTTTGACCACAAACAGTTTATAAATATTTCAAAAACATTGGAAAATGACATCCTTATTTTTTAAAATGAACAATTTCGGAAGTGTGAACAGTTCTTTAGAAGCACAAACATTTTTTGAATATTAAGAACAAACTTTGAAAATCGTAACCATTTTAAAAAGTCCATAATATTTTCATAAACGTGAACAAGTTTTTAAGATATTAACATTGTATTGAATTTGAGAACTAATTTCAATAAAAAATAACTATTTTTAAAAATCCAAGTCAATTTTTGAAAAGTCAGAACCTTTATAGGTAAATCCATAAAAAATTTCTAAAAAGCAATTAAATTTTTTCGAATTTGAGGAAGAATTTTTGAAAATACCTAACATTTTTTGATAATATACATCAGTTTTATTTAAAAAACAATAACACCTGCATAATTTGAAAAAAACATTATGAATAATCAAAATATCAAGAACATTTATGTAAAAAGCAAAAATATTTTTCAAATATCATGAACATTTTTTGAAAACTATGAAAAAAAAATTAGGAACATGGCGTATGACATCTATTTAAACAACATATATTTCTAATAATATGAAATTGGTTTTATTTTTTGCATACCAATAAGTTGTGTTACAAATATTTTTTATTAGGAAATATAATATAAAATAAATTTGGCTTCTCATAATATTTATTTAAACAACATTTTTGCATACGAATAAGTTGTGTTACATATAATTATAATAATATCAAAATGGTTTATTATATACTACATATAATAATATGATGCAGTAGGAAATATCATTTATATTTCATCATATATAATTCATCATGGTATTCTTGTTATTAATGCTGGGATGATTTTGTTTGTAATTTTTTTTGTACCTCACAAAATGATATTAAACAAAAAATCGTAATTATTGATTTGTAAATAAACAAAATTCTATATATATAAACCTGGTTCATGAAAATAAATATTTTTATGCTTGTTACATATATTAAGGGTATCACAAAAAAATATAGATGAAACAAATAAACTTTGTTAATGTTGGGTTGTTTGTTTTAGTTTCTGTTTGTCAATTTTCCATAGCCTATCATTTAATTTAAAATAGTTTAAGCAATTTTAAACGCCTACTAACTTATATGAACATTATAGATTGTTGTTTTCCCCGAATTGTTCTGCTTGTAAAATGATTTAACAAGCATTTTTTTCTAATATAACCAAATGCTTTTCTTATTATCAGATAAAACAGTTGTTTTGTATTATATATTATATATAGTTTTATGATGTAGTAAAAAATATTAAATATATTTTAGCATAGATATAAATTGATGGGTTCCGACATACGCACGGATGCAACGATGACAGACCGCACTGAAACACCGCGAGAAGAGGTGCATATAGCTAACCTTACTCTGTATCTATGTTATATACGATAAAATGAATGGTGTATTTATATTTTTGTTTTTTCAGGATATAGTATACATGGATATGGACTCTGGAGATGCACGGAAAGAATCCATTGAGGGTTCAGATGCAATGTCGCTGCAAGGGGCCGGAAATTCACAACATAATCACGTTAAAGAGGTTATATCTCATAATAAACCAAAAAAGGATGCTAATTTACATGTTATCCCACAAGGTATTTTTTATATTATTATCAACATTTATTTGTGATATTGTCTTTTGTATTCAACTAATTTGGCTTTTATTGTTTAATAAGCTAGCTCACTTTTTTATGAATTTCATAGACTATGTTTGTACCCCTAGAGATATTACAGTTATCGAATCAATCAAGTCTGCCCCTAAGAGTACCCAGTTTGTGGACATTGGAGATGCCATGTTAGCAACTGACGATTTGGAATGCCTTATTAAAAATGACATGTTCTTACATGATGGTGTAAGACCAATTGCACAATCTTTGTAATTAGTTGATTATATATAATATCATAATGTATAAATATAATTTAAATATTGTTTGCAGGTGATAAATGCTTACATATATTGCATGCTTGCTCATGAGAATTTACAAGACAGGGCGGGTGAAAAGGTACACATTATTAGCACGTTTGTATCTGGCCAGATAAAAGAAGACGGGGAAAGAGACATAGACCCATCAAAATATCGTCGCATCGTGCGTCATGTTAATAGTTATCTACAACAAGATATGGTTAGTTTTTGTCTCGTAATCCATGCATATAATTATGGATTGTTTTTATTTAGTTCATATGTTTAATGATTTATTAATAACTATATCTAATTGTGACTGTGACTTGTATCTTATTTACACCAGTTGTTCATTCCGATTAACATGCCGGGCTACCATTGGTATCTAGCAGTTGCCAACGCCAAACAACGAGAGATCCAAGTATTGGACTCACTTGATGAGAATGTCAAACGCAATGACCTTTCTACTACGGTAACTATCTATTTCTTTTCTCATCTTAGCATTTATTTTGTTTGACTTTATCCTTAACATTTCTCGTATATACATAAAAGTTATTAGGGCTCGAGAAATGGCTGAAACTTGCAGAGCATAGTCCGGAGTTTATCAAAGGTCATAAGTGGCCTGATCTCAATGTTACAAAATGGACGGTTGTAGAGCAAATTCAGGAGGCAATACAAACCGATGGGTAAGCAGTTGTTTCAATACTTTGTTTTTAGATTCATCTGTGTGATATTCTAAAGCATTATTTTATAATAATATTATAGCGTATCATGTGGATTGTTTATGCTAAATTATATGGAATACTGGACACCACATGGACTGTCAGACCAGTTTACGCAGGTATTTAGGTTTTATACATTATCTCATAATGTTTTATCAAAATATCTTATAAATTGTTTTCAAATTTTTTTTGTAGGAGGATATGAAACATTTTCGACAAAAATTAGCAATTATTTTGCTCGATTCAGAGCTTAATAAGTTAAAAGGATGTCCCGTGTACCATCAACCTCTTAACGAAGAAACTTGTCTGCTCCATGCTAATTCTGATCTTGAGATCCTGGATAATCCATCTGACGTTGTCGAAGAGAAACGTCCCGCCCCAATCACTATCATTCCCACGGACCAACGCGAAATACTTGCCGGCCTCTGTAGCTACATCATGTCGATCAATGATGCTGGATGTTTGGAGTAAGTATCATGTATCAATATTTAATATGCGGATGTATATTATTGTTCTTCTTACCATCCAAATTACAGGAAGGTGTGGGTCCGGAGCTCCACACCCGATCCAATGAGTTTAAGTCTTAAGAAACTTCAGTGCATACTTAACATGGAGCAGCCCATGGACAATGATTGCTTCAACACCGCCGTGCTTATGCTGGCATGTGACGAGGGAGTATTGTTCACAGACCCTCCTATACACTACATGGATCTACGATTTTGTGTAAGTTACCATAACTCTTCATTCTAGGTGCCATTAGTATCAACATGTTGAAACAATATTTTTTTTCTTCTACTTAGTCCATGCTGCTAGATTCAACACGAGGTCAGAAGTTTTGTGAGAAGGAAACTATCCAGACGTTGGCAACATTATTTGATAGCTGGTCTGGGATGGAGACCGACATCTCATCTTGCAATAAGGTAAATAAAATATTTTGACCATTGTTATCATGGTTTGTTTTTGTTTCTAATAGCTCCACTTGTAGATTTATCTTCCCTATGCATCCATCGGCCGATACATCCTGTACATCATCGACAAAGAGGCACGTCGTCTACATATTATGGATCCTATTCAATCATCACAATTGTCAGAGGATAAAAACTTGAGGCATTCACTGAAATTAAAAAGTTTTTCAAGAGATTTCAAAGAAGCACTCGAAATAAAGCTGCCTGGGTGGAATTCTGATATATCTAAATGGCATCGTTTGTTTCCGGCCGGTGTTCCAACGAGTATAGACGGGTAATGAATTCATAATAAGAATATTTACTTTTCGTATCATTATATTATTTATAATATTAATTGAAAGTTTTCCAGGAATGTGTCTGGCTATTTTGTTTTTCATTTTATGCTCTGGTGGAATGGTAAAGAATTGGTCAAGCCGGTTTGCGCGGTGAGTATTGTGGGTTACATTTTTTAAGACCTTCTCTGTGATTTTTTCATACTAACTACATTTATTTTTTCTGCAGGATGGGTATGAATTGAGGAAACAATTTTTATTATACTTGCTAAAACATCGCGGGAATGAAGCTAGAGGAAACTTTCCTGATATTGTGAAAGAATTTCTTAAGCGCATCATCTAGATATTATTTTTTTTTGTAATAGATGTTAAGTTGTAACATCACTCAGCTTGTTACATTGCAATAATGGACTTCAGTTTGTGTTATATTGTTTGTATGTGTGCATTTTAACATGTAACTCTAATAAACTATTTCAAGAGCCCGTGGCAACGCACGGGCACTCTACTAGTAAACTTATAGCTGCTTTGTAGCCCAAACACCAAAGAGAACACAATGACACAATTAGTAGAATGGATCTAAGGCCCAACTTCTACTACCACACATGTACTCAGCTTGACCCTATACACAATTGTTCGGTACTACTACAATACTACGCAAAGTTGCTAACATAATGAGATTATTTTGTAGCCATGTTAACAACTCATTAAATTTGTTTGTTTTTGTGTGTATTTCTCTATGATTCAAGGGGTTTTAAAGTTCCGGTCAATGCCTATTTCTGTTTCCGTATCCGCTTTGTATTTGCTCCGTGTCCGTTTCCGGTAGTATCTGTTTTCGTATTCATTTCCGGAGTTTCTGTATTCGTTTCCACTTCTACAAAAAAATATGAAAACAAATATGATAGCACTCAGTTCCGTCCGTTTCCACTCTGTTTTCATCCCTATCTGAGAGGCACAGCACAAGATGATCTCTAGAAATAGTGATGTCCCATCGTTATTGGATACGGATATATCAGGAGAAGTGGGCAAGGATATGGAAGTATGCGCTAGTTGACTCCTCCCACTTAACAAAATATCAGAACCTCTTAAAATTTTATTGTCAGCACTCCTTTTTTTTCTTACCAGCTCACTCTTTTTTTCCTTTTCTTTTTTCTCTTTTGGCTCTAGATTGCCAATACTCCTTTTTCCTCTTTTTAATAAGTATTTTCTTAGAGTTGCCGACAAGATCTGGATGGATGGCTCTGTTTATAAGGACAGTGGGGAGTATTCAATGCATGCTGAGCGGCATAAATGAAATCTCTCAAAGAACTTTATGGAGAGCAGTATGCAAACTCTAGGTTAAAAATGGCACGCCGCCGCCGAAAAAGATCCTCAAGCTCCTCGAAAAAATTGCGATCCCCATTCACCAACTTCTGGTGCTCGCGCCGCCGAAAAAGATCCTCAAGCTCCTCGAAAAAATCCAGCGAGGATTCCTTTGGGCTGGCCGCGCCGAGGCGAACGGCGGCAACTGTCACGTCAACTGGCAGCGCGTCTGCCGCCCGACCCGGCTCGGAGGACTCGGGGTGCATGACCTGGAGCGCACGGGCTTGGCCTTGCGCACTAGATGGCTGTGGTTCGCCCGCACGGACGACACCAGGGCATGGGTCTGATCTCGACCTCCAATTCACTGCTGTGGAGCCCACCTTCTTCTTCGCATCCACCACCATGCTCCTCGGCGACAGCCAGCGCGCGCTGTTCTGGGAGGACCGTTGGCTCAACAGGCGCGCCATCTCGGAGCTTGCGCCACAGCTGCATGCCCTCATCCCCAAACATCGCCGCAAGAGCAGGACGGTGGCGGACGGACTGCATGCACACCAATGGGCTTCGGACATTCAGGGCACCCTTGGCATCCACGAGATTGGCCAATACCTGCTCACTTGGCAGGCGATCGAGCACACCACTCTCACTGCCGAGCCGGATCGCCTGCTCTAGAAGTGGAGCGCGGCAGGTACCTACACAGCCCAGTCCGCCTACCTCGCCACCTTCCATGGCTCGACCTCTTGCCCTGCTTGGAAGCTTACCTGGAAGAGCTGGGCGCTCCCGCGTGTGAGATTCTTCCACTGGCTTGCCCAGTTAGGACGTTGCTGGACGGCCGACCGCTTTGCTCGTCGCGGACTGCCGCACCCCCCTCGCTGCCCGCTTCGCGACCAAGCGCCTGAATCAATCCAACGCCTAATGCTAGAATGCCCCTTCTCCAAGCAAGTATGGCAAGAGATATTGTCCTGGCTGCGCTTGACATGCAGCGTGCCCTCCACCGAGGGATCTCTATCAGAATGGTGGAGCTCGGCGCGGCGAAACACACCGCAACCCATGAAGAAAGGCCTTGCCACCGCAACCCTGCTGATCCCTTGGATGACCTGGAAGCATCGCAACGACTGCGTGTTCAACGGCGCAACCCCGTCGACCAATACCCTGACCGCCCGGATCAAAGACGAAGCCAAACTCTGGGCAACGGCTGGAGCCCGTGGCCTGCATGCCATTCTCCCTCAAACCTGGGACGTACACTGATTCATGCCTATAATGATTCCTCCTAGGAGGCTGTAACGAACTCTCTTTCTTTTCAATACAAAGAAACGCAAGCCTTTTGCATTTTCTCAAAAAAAAAACTGTGAGGGCTAGAATGTGACCAAATAAATTATATGCACGATCCAAGGTAAACTAGCATTTGCATAAACCGAGAAAATTTTGTACTTTCCTTGCCCCAGCATCCTTTCAGCAACTACATGTCCACGTTCTGGTCTTCAGTTATTTCGTAACCTGCGTTGGTACAACATAATTTATGTTTTAGTATGAGGGCCTCGGACAATCTAGTAATCTGCATTTTGTACATGATACCCAGACCTGACTCTGACTTCAGGAACTAGCATTAAAATTTATTTTTACAGTTTATCCTAGAGTCCTCTGGTTTCAAATCAACAAGATATTCCTAAAAAAACGATACTAGAAAAGAGCAATTACCTTTGGGGAGATTGAGTGGGAAAGTTTTTTTTGGGGGGGGGGGGGGGGAAATGGAAGCCTTTCTATTGACTCTTCACGAAGTATCTAGTTATACAAAGCACCAAAGGGGGAAGCACATTGCGTTGAGAATCATTTGGCCATTGTGCTGATATCTTTCAAGTAGCAAAATTGCATCATTGATCGGGCATTCACCAACACGCAAATCACGCAATGGCAATGCAGCTCTGAGAATTTCAGGTTCAAGACAAATGGCAGATTCATACAGCTTCCTTGCCTGCAAAGAAGGAAAATATATTTATAGCTTCCAAAGGGCTAGTATTGGTAGAAAGCATACCAAATAAATAGTGAGACTTCCTTTGCAGAAAGCTTACCTTGCACATCACCGAGATGTCAACAAATTTGAGATCCATTGCAGACTGGTCCATAATCTCCATTGCTTCGTGTGCAGTAGGGAATAATGCAAAAGTGTTAGATTTTTTCCGAAAAGGAGGTTGTACCCTCAGCCTCTGCGTCAATTGATGCACACAGCCCGAGAAGTGCTAGATAAGCACGAACCAAACCTGAGAATATATTATGTTAGGATCAATTTACAAAGCAGCAAATGATTTTAGCATGCATTTCTTTGGCAGGAATTCCAAGGCTCCAAGTCTATACTAGTTCATTTACCTTCTCAAAGTTCCTGACAGATTCATCTCTCCTGCCCATGATGGTTTCAGGCTTGGATAAAAAGCGTAAAAATCAGGATGAACACCTGGAGAAAAGTAACTAGATCAACCACGGCAAAGTGGGAAGATGAACTATATACTGCAGAAAAGAAGCAAAATTAAAGAAATATATAAACAAGGAAACACCAGATAAAATCTTAATGCTTAGACTTTACCAAGTACTACTACATACAGAAAGGAACAAAACAACATGAAGCTTGAAGAAAGACATAAGACTTCCCATGGGGTTGAGAAAAATCAATGGCAAGGGTATTGGAGACAAGAACAAACAAGGATGTATATGTTACCTTGGTTTGAATTAGTCGATAATATGGCTTTAGATTGGCTTCCATTTACTTTCTGTATTGCTGTTTGAACTCCTTGTTGCCACAACTCTTTCAGTGAACTGGGGATGTCTCTCCTTGGGCAGCTGACTACATGGGCTCCACACATACCCATGATCCTTAATCTCTCAAAGTTGGTATGCCTGTGCAGCCCTGCTGGGAGGCATTGCAGTTTGGTAAGTTTGCACACGTGCAGTTGGGTAGCATCTAAACAGAAGACTAGGCAGAAGTGAATTCTGATTGCGAGCTTGCCGATAGGGAACAAGAAATGCAAATTTGTGAAATAACCTTATTAGGTGTGATAATGGAGATGACCCTCTTGGACTGGGAACAAGACACATTTCTGACAATGTTTCCTGGACCTGGGAAAGGGGATGCCAAAGTTAATAAAGGTAATTGCTAAATATGTATCAAAACGGGAAGGAAGAAAAATGGAACTTATAGCTCAAAATGGATCATGAACAGTGACGTCAACTAGTACTACAGAAAGTTTTGGTGAGTTCAGTAACTTACCAAATGGTAAGTTGGTAATACTAGCATTCACATCTGTTGGAATACAAAAGTGTACCCCAGTCTGCATGGCATTTTTTAGGAAAATCAGTACGATTTGAAAATGTAAATGAAAAATGAGATGTGATAGCTAAAGACCATGTTGTGTCCTAGTATCTCAAAATTAGGGTCGATTCAGGAACTTACTAAGGAGTGTGAACCTCACAGTAACATCAGCAGCAATCGGCATGCGAGCCTGCCAACTAGAGCACCAAGTCTTCAGAAGTCACGACAGAAGTGTAAACATGAAGTATTTAGAGGGCTAAGAGAACAAGCATAAAAACACCTGCACAAAAGGAAAAATAAATGGTGAATACATGACCAAAACAAAGACACTCTGCAATGCCAGTAACCGAGGATTACATGATTTCCTCAAATATTTCTTTGTGGGGGATAAAGTTCCATTTTGAACGTACTTACCAGATTTATGTACTGGAAGAGGACACCACAAAGGAGACCCTCTTGCGTGCAAACAGTGCATGGATGGAGAGAGTCCTACAAGGCTAGAAGAATTTACAACCCCAAGAAGCCCTGCACAGTAGATCGAAGCACACACTGTTCAAAATATAATATAACAAAGGAAGTGACTTGTGTGAAGGAGAAGCATGGATTGTGGTGGGAATTGAAGACACGGTAAAAAAAATAAGGAAGTGCTTGTTACCTTGGATTGGTCTATAGTCTGATTATTGGGATGGTACCCAATAACCGTCTGCATTGTTGTGCTAGCTCGGCGTTTTCGCAATGTCTGACATGTAACTCCTGCAGCGAGCTGGGGAAGCCATTCTTGGGCAGCGACCGGATGGCTGGACACGAAATGATATCTAGTCTCTTGAGGTTGGTAAGCTTGTGCAGCCCTGCTGGGAGACACCGCAGCTTGATGCACTCGCTGAGAGATAACAACTGCAGAGAACTGGGGAGGACATCATTGCGCATCGACCGGATGCCTATTCTCCAGAAACTTAATCTCCTGAGGTTGGTGAGCTTGTTTAGACACGCTGGGAGGCAGCACAGCTCGCCGCAACACAAAATTTCGAGCTCCTGGACGGAAACGATGAGGGAAAGGGCCTCGTCGTTGGATTCAATGCGTAGTTTGGTGAGGGAGGAAGAGAGGAGGCGGCAGACAGGCGCAGCAAGGACTCCTGCGATGTCGTCCATCGAGAGGTCCTGCAGTTTGGAGGAATGGGAAAGGAGCAGCTGCTCTTGTTCACCACCATGCAGCGCCTGTGCGGGAACCAGGCCGGCGAAGAATTTGGATCTGTCGCGGACGAGTAATGACTTGAGCTTGCCCTGGGTAAGGAGAGGCAACAGGCCCTCGCACCTTAAAAGATCATGCTTCATATTAAAATCACAAATGCGTAAGGTCTCGAGAGAGGTGAGGTTTGAGAGGCCTGCAAGCGTGTGCATGCCCTCCGTGCACCCTCCAAGTATAAGGAATTGAAGGGACGATGGGAAAGGGCGCGGAGAGGAACTTGGGGCATTCATCTATGTTTATTGTCGTGAGGAAGCCCATGGCTTGCAGACCTCCTACTCTTGTCTCTCGATTCTGGGCAGTCAGGATAAGCTCTGAACAGTACTTGATAGCTAACTGCAGAGAGTCGCAGAGATGAGCCGGTAAGAACAGCCGCCTATCAGCAGCAGCAGCATCTTCTTCTTCTTCCACCTCCTCTGATACTATCTCTTCCTCCACCTCCTGCACTAGTTCCTGCTGTTGATCCGTTCCATGTGTATCCTGCAGTTCGACAGCTTCGACAGATGAAGAAGCTGGCAGTGATACCGATGATGCTGTATCTTGCTGCTCGACCTCCACACCCAACTCTGTTATCTTGTGACAGCTCCAGATAGTCAAGTTAGAAAGCTCAGGGAGATGAGTGAGTAGACGTGTCAGTTCCTTCCCGGTAGCACTCCATCTCCATATCTCAAGATGGTTAACCGGAAGCTGCCATTTCACATCACTTTTTGCTAACGGCACTTTGGAACCATATTGACACCTTTTGTTATTTGGTTAATAAGATGGCCGTATGCATCACTCTGATGCAGAGGCCGGGGAGCCCCCTTTTCGGAAAAAAAAAACATAATGCTTGAATCACTTATTTTAGGCAAATTTTAACATGGTCCCTTATTTTAAGGGTCTTCAACGAGGTTAGCATTTGAAGGTGTTTTTCAGACAGAGGTGGGCAATTTTGGATACGCAATACTTGTAGTTGGGTTAAATTATGGAAGGCCAGGACCATCTCATCTAGGCTATGCAGAGCACCATTTCCTACTATGCTCAAAGAGTGGTCTGACTTGCTTGAATAACGTAACTCCTTCAGACCTCTTCCTGCACGTCTCAATGTAACAGAGCACAAAGTGTGACTATAAGGAAAAGGAGGCAGTGACAGTAGATTTGGGCAATTCTCAATTTCAATCTCTCTTAGCCTAGGAAACCAGGTCATATTCAAATCTTTTTCCAAAGGGCAGCAAGTATAAGATGAAAATGGTAACTCAGTTAGTTCAGGGCAATCCTTCACAATGAGTACCTCCATAAGTGAGAAGTACCGAGGGCAACCTTCATTTGATACCCATCTACTAAATCTTGGCAACCCAATGAATTCTAGTCTTTTCAAGTTAAGAAAGCACGAGCCTGTGATGCAACTGAGATGCTTTTCTCCAGACTCGCCGATCAGATATAACTCTCCAAGTGGTGGAAGGAGTTTCCAAGCTACGTTGTGAAGGCGGAGAGCCTCCAGACCTTTGGTCGACATATTTATACCCAGCCATGTAGGGCAAGTAGAGCCTCCATGCCCATCAATGCATAGCTCATGAAGATTGTTATGTGGCCGTAGGCTCTCAAGTAATTGATCTTCTGCTTCAAGACTCATATTAGACTGGCCTTTGTTCCAACTTAGTGTTAATTTTTGCAAGCGGTTTTTGCACAAGAGTTTTGCCTCATGTGCTTCGTTTACTAGTGCATTTTCAAGATTACAAATGTCAAGAGATCCTCCTATCTCTTCTAGTTTCCCCAGCTCCATTAATTCAAACCCATTACGTTCTTTTCTAACTTCAAATCTCTGTAGCTCTTGTAAGTTATGTAGTTTTCCCACATTACTAATATTCGAATGGAATTTATAAGACGGGACAAGGAAATGGCGCAATTTTACAAGGTTAGCGGTATCTCCAAGTGAACCATGAGCACCCTTCCAGTCACTTATGTCTAGCACCCTTAACTGATAAAATCTTGGTATACACTTTGGTACATGTTCTTCACTACCATACTCTGACACAAGCCGTAGGTAGCGAAGATGGACAAGTTTCGAGAAGTTGTGCAATAGAAACTCCACAGGGCAGAACATGGTTGACAAATGGACAACACCCAAAGATTTTGCATCTTTGAATAAATCACTGAATATGCGAACAAAGCTTGCATTGTAATCTCCAAATAACATCAAAGTGCGCAGGTTCTCAGTTTTCAGTATGTTCCTTATTTTATTCAATTCTTTAATAAAATTTTCTTCGACAACTCCATCCTCACTATTGGCCGGATCACTCATACTAATGGACAAGTGATAAACAGACGGTGGGATTTCTACAGTTCTTGGACTAGACGAAGCTATATGTAGACATTCTTGCGAGGAAACCTTCAACGCTAAATCATGCAGTAGGTCATGCATAACATAGTGTTTATCTGAATCACCTGTTTCTTTTTTGAAAAAACCACAATTAACTAAGTCATTCAAGTTGTTACGCCCTATATCTTCAATTCTTTTGATTTTATGATCTGGGCGTAGAATGTCAAGTCCTATCCAGAAGTGAATTAACTCCTCACAGTCAAACTTGTAATCTTCTGGAAATAATGCACAAGAGGAAAAACATTGTTGCAGGTGAAAAGGGAGGTAATCATAGCTAAGCTTCAATGCGGGCATAATATCATGATCATTGGTCTGTGAATCCCATTCTTTGCTTTCAAGAACTGTTGTCCAATGTTCTACAGATGTGTTTTTTCTCAGCAATTTACCAACGGTTTTTGCTGCAAGAGGAGAACCCTTCAATTTGTCCACTATTTTCACCCCAATTCCAAGCAAGTTTTTATCATTACGTTGTTGATTAGTTTCATCAAACACAGATGCTAAAAAAAGGCTCCAATATTCTTTTGGGTCCAAACCTTCTAGTTCTAACAATTTATTTCCTCTCTTTACCATTTCAGCTACTTCAAGGAATCGAGTTGTGACTAGAACTGTGTCACCATTTCCTTGCTCCTTTCTAAAGGGAGCTAGAAATCTTTTCCACTCATCTTCACAGCCACATTTCCATATATCATCCAAAACAAGTAAAAATCTTCTATTTTTCAGTCTTTTTTCAATTAATTTCTGAAGTTGGTCCAAGTTTTGTGCCTCATTACCTGCTATGTCATTTTGTTCGTCTTGAGCTTTAGGGATGGAGCGCACAATCTCTTGTGTCAACTTATACACACTAAAGTCGGTAGATACACACACCCAAACTCTTATTTTGAAATGATCTTGCACTTCTTGGCTGTTGTATATGTACTGAGTGAGAGTTGTCTTTCCTATGCCACCGGGGCCAACTATAGGAATGACGGCGAGATCACTATGAATGTATTCCTCCTTTGTAATGTGCTCGACAATAGTGTTCTTCTGGGGTTCCCTCCCATATAATGTAGGCTCTAAAGCTTGCGAGGTAGTTATGGGCCTACTTGTAGAGGTAACACTACCAATGCCACGGCCAGAACCCAGTAACCGCAGCTCGGCAATGACAGAGCCCGACAGTTCCATGTCAAGAATGGTGGACACCTTAGCACACAGGGGATTAAGTTCGTCTGTGATAGATTTCACTCTCCTAGAGACGTCTACCCTATCAAATTTCAACTTTGGTTCACTAGGGCATGCTCACTATCATCTTCACGAACAGATAGAAAAGAAGAGCAGAGGAGTCGTTTACCGAAGGCATGGGTGGTGGTACGAGCACGGGAGGCTAGGCGGCGCACGCACTTACAGGACGCGTTGTCAGATTCCTCGTCTGACCCACTGGCACTGGACGAGCAGGAGGCGCAACCGAGCTGCTTGGCAGCGTGAGCAGTGGCACGGGCACGGGGAGCGAGCCGGCGCGCGCAGTGCTTGCAGGAGTTCTCGTCGTCGGACTCGGACCCACGAGCATTCGACAAGAAGGAGGCGCAACAGAGCTGCTTGGCGGCGGCACCGCCGGCGTGAGCGGTGGCGCGGGCACGGGAAGCGAGCCGGCGCGCGCATTTGCAGGACGCCTCGTCCGCGCGGCCGTCGGAACCGCGATCAGTCGACAAGCAGGAGGCGCACCAGAGCTGCCTGACGGCATGTCGAGCATCGCGGTCCTCGCGGACGAGGTTGCGGGCGCACCCACGGTCGTCGTCGATGGCCTCGAAGGTGCCCTCCAACTCGTCCTGGATGCGGAAGTAGTCGACCTCGTCCAGCACGTCGTCGGCGCCGTACGCTAGGCAGCGCAGCTTGTGCAACAGCTCCTCGAGCGCGGGGTTGCGGATCTCCCTCCCCCGGGCGTTGTGGAGCATGGCCTGCGCGTAGAGGAGCTCCGTCTTGAGGGCCTCGATGTTGGGCTCGAGCTCCGTGGCGGCCGCCCACGCCTCCACCAGGCCGTCGGACAGCAGGCTCAGCGCCTTCCCCACCACCCATTGCACCCCGCGGATGGCGGCGGACTCCATCGGCGGAGGCTGGCTGGCTACTTTTCTTGCTTCTCGGCGCCGCCCTCTCTGACAGGAGCGCCTCCATCGGAGCTGTGTTGCTCGGAGCATCTCCACTAGGGCCCACACGTTTTTCCCGCGCCGGCGCGTAAAAATCGGCCAGTCGCACCTCCTCGCCGGCTTGGGCCGAAATTATCGCTGGCCGACCCAGGCAGAATCCGGCGTGCTGGGGATACCCGGGGCACCGGGGCGAGACGTTTTGGCGCGAAAGCGGATGGGCCCGTCGAGTCAGCGACACGCCGCTTCGTCGCCCTCATTATCTCGGTTCCTGCGGGAATCAATGCGAAGGCTGCCGCGTCGCTCAGCCTCCATTGATGCCTCACAGACGGCGCAGTGATCGCGGCGCGTCCAGCCACGCGTCGCCGGGCATGCAGCCCGACGCCGCCCAGCTACGGCTATAAAAGGCGACCTCCCCGCCGGTGGACGCCACAACTTTCATTTTCCCCCTCTACGGCGCAGAAAGCAACACTTTTCCCTCTTCTTGCCGACAAGAAAGATGGCCGAGAGATACTTAGGCGACGGCGCGGCGGCGAACGGCTTCGGCCGCCGCCTCCGGACATGCGTGTGCCGGGGACGTGGAGGCTGAGCGCCGGCGGTGTCCCGGTGCCACCGGTGCCCGAAGGGGCGGCACGGCGCGATCGCCCGCATTCGCTCCTCCTTGACGGAGGAAAAGCGGAACGAGCCACGCTATGCCGCCGACAGCCACGCCTTCTGGACGATGTACTTCGAGCGCCGCCGCGAGGAGCAGATTGCCTCCACCAACGGCGTCATCCTGCTGGGCCACCACAACGCCGACGGGCGGCGTGAGTGGTGGGGCATTCCGAGCTGCGCTACAAATTTTAATGAAGTTTCGCCGAGTTCGTGCAAAAAATGCCGAGCTTTCATATATTTTGTACGGACATCGTCGGACCTGTGGACCGACGACTGGAAGCTAGGTCGTCTCCAAGGGCCAATCTAGCGCCGGCTCGCCCCAGACAGCTTTTTTTCGACGCCCTAGGGGCTGAATGGCTAAAGATGCTCTGACTACGCGATGTCTTCGAAGGTGGTTGCGGTTGCGAGCCGGAGATGTGTCGTTGAGTTGTGGGAAGAGAGGATGGGGTGCGGAAAATGCAAACAGCGGCCGCGCACCAGGCAGGCCGCTATCCAGGCCGTCACACCCTCATGTGGAGCTGCGCTTTTAGTGTATATATCACGTATTTGATTTTTTCTAGGTCCGTATTGAAGCAGTCAGGACCCACCCACATGCAAAAGCCCATAGGGCTCTGACTCGAAGCAGACATGTACGAGCAGCTGCTGGCGTCCGACGCTTTGGACCTTGCGGGCGGAGCCCTGTACGTCGTGCATGCATGCTGTGGAGCGACGTTGCACAGGGACCACCACAAGTTCTCACAGGTGTCGACGTGGATCACTCCCGTCCAGGTCCAGCGAACACGCACGTTGGTTCGCAGTAGTTATCAAGGATTAAGCATGCTCAACTTCTTCGATTGTTGTTTTTATTGCCAGCTTTCACCATGGATTACAACATGATTAACATCTTTTTCTTTGTTTACAATACACTACCACCAGACTGGCACGTGATTTGTTATCTTAAGAATTTTTATAATTCTGAAACATGTGTTGGTTTAGGCCCATCAAGGTCAAGTCCATCACAACCACGCGATATTGGCACGCTGACGCATATTAACCATTAATTAGCATCAGCGAGTTTAGGTTTTCCACGTGACGCCCACTGCCGTGTGTCAGCTTTTTGCCGTGCAGCGTGGTTCTCTTTCTACACTCAAGTCACGTCTTGGAATTAACTACGCCTTCACATCACCCACCCCTGTTGTCATCTACCTCCCCCTCCTCACTTAGCTCCAAATGGTTGTGAGCTATGCTTCTTTATTAACAAAACGTGTCATGGTTAGATTTTTTTGTGCTAAAACGATTATGATTCATTTGTTAATGAGTTTTTTTTCAGTTTGACATGCTATAGGCCTATAGAAAATCCAGCCAACCGGTGTTTTTGAGCCTAACTAATCATGTTTACAGAAGAAACACTTGTATTTACAAATGGTAGCTTGCACTTAAGATGCCTCAGCGGCAGCACCATGCTAATTGCACGTTGTGCATTTCGGTTTACGCGAGTGCACAACAACACCACTCGGTTAAAACAGAATTGCAAGCCGGTGCACTTTATGAAATTGAGATCGGCCGTAGTCAAAGTTTTTAAAATTACTACTCCCTCCATATATAAGAACGTTTTTTATCTACTAGTGTAGTGTTAAAAACGTTCTTATATTTTAGGATAAAGGGAGTAGCAAATTAACCAGCATGCATAGTGAAGGTTTCACATGCACCAATCTTCATGTTAGTGAATGCCCATAATAAAGTACGTAAACAAAGTAGTTCAAAGACGACAATATGTACTATAATTAACATGGGTTTAACATTACTGTACCGTCGTTACAACAGTCAGTTTTGCTTTACTCGCGGCCGAGCGCTGGTCAGTAGTATTGGTGTTTTGTCTAAGTACTCAAACCAACCATCATTGTTAGATTATTCAACCACACCTCCAAGATGATCATTAATTGTTGCTGGAGAACATAACCGACCACTCATCAGTTTCTCGTTTGCCCATGCCGTGGGGATACATTTGCAAAGGTGGGAACTGCGTGAGCACTCCCTGAGCCCATGCCGCTCACTGCTTCTTGCATATCATTCAGGAACACCTGCACGTCACAGGGGAGGCTCCAGGGCATTTGCTGTCACTTCACTAGACCTCGTCACTAACCTAGGCATCACATTACACGCCCGAAACTGTGCAAACCAAACTATGCAGTGCATGTAAAGCAAACACACCAACAGTTATGGTATCAATCTAAGAAAATCTGTCAACAACAAAACTGTAGTACTCCACGCATGCCAACTCAGATCAAGCCAAATGCATATATTAAGTTGAGGACCAACAAGTCCACACAAGATTCAAGACTGATGGGAATGCAACACTTCTGAATTCAAGTTTAAGAAAATAAAAAAGTTCTAAAGAAATAAAACACAATCCATGCAAATAAGAGTCACAACACGCAATCTACGTACATGGAAAACAATGACTGCAACTAATTATATTAGCCACCAAACAAGCATTTGCTGAGCTACAACAAATCCACACGACAGAGATTGTTGAGCTAGGACAAATCCACACACACCACCATTGACAGTTCACAACAATAGTACAGAACAACATTCAGGGATCCACAACTGGCCCATCACTCTTCTCTGGATATGCTCTAGAGCAGTTGGGATCTCCCTCTCCTCCGTATCCTAATCCTGCAACATTTGTAGAACTATGGTGTGAATCCAAGTGAAAGGAAATAACCGTGCTGCAAGATATGGAATCCTAAATAACACCAGATCGCATGCATCAGATCCTACAACAAGGGTCATACTCATACATTCTGATCCTAGCAAAGGCAAATCCATGACCAAGTGTCCCAGTTTGAACAAATTAATATTAAGCAGTACACATCAAAGCTAACATTTTTCTCCCACAGATATAAAAGTCAATTCATCCCCTAGTCCCAAAATATCCTCCAATGGATCTTAATCAAGTTACAGGGGAATTTCCAGTCTTAAGAGAGACAAAACGACAAATTAAAATCACAGGAAAAATACACTAGTTTGGCTAACTATTTACTGTCTCCCAAAACCAAAATGCAGGCTAGCATTCATCTCGTAATCTGCATTCCCAGATGGCAACTTCCGCATCTGCACTACGCTAAAGTCCAATTGGTATCACCTTGGGACATGATTAAAATCACACTAACACTAAATGAAAATTGAATAACAACCTGGTGAACAATATGTTCAGAAAGTTCAGTCCACCATTGCCATTGACTGTATCCCCAAAACCACAAGTGTCTCCCCAAAAATTTATTCTACCATCACAAATCACACTTCGTTTGGCTAATCATCGCCTGCCTCCCCAAAAACCAATCTGCAGTCTAAAGTGTCCCTCATACTAAACAAATTACTCCCCAAAGATGTTCAGTGTCGTGCCAAGGGCATAGAAACAAATCAGATGAAAAGAAATAGATATGCACTATAGACCAACTATAGACCAACTAATTAACCAAATCAGATAATTAGTCAGCGGCAGATAACCAAGTTACCACCGCGTACTATAGACCAACTAATTAACCTGCAGCAAATATGTACATTACTAGCAATTGGACACTGTAAAATCCAAATGCTAACATATGTTCAGTTCTAGTTCGTCCAGCACATATGCACCAGCTATGTACATAACTAAGCTAAATTGATCAAAAGTCGCCCGGATGTAAACATTATTGGCATGCCTCTCGATTGGCAGGTTAGCTCTCAATGAAACTTCACTCTGCAAAAAAGAAAAGGAAATGTTCAATACCAAATCAGAGTGAAACCCCACTCATGCTCGACAGGTGTTTTTCCGACCCTAGCAAATAAATTTCAGTTAGGTTAAGAATTAAGGGGGGGGGGGGGGGGGGGGGGTGCTGGTTTTTGTTGAAGTGGGGGGGGGGGGGGAACTATTCTACTAATAACACAAAACAAGGATATTTCAGTCACATTCATAATTCAGGCCCAAAAATGTAATACTATAATAATAAAATAACCACCAAGTCCTAGTTAATTACTTATGAGCTGATTGTTTTTAAATGTTTCGATCCGCTGCTTCAGTATAGCAGTTAAAGAACATAATGCACCACTGTCAGCAAATTTCAGTTAACTAACTGATGGGTGCATACAGATAAAAATAACTAAATCTATTAAGTAACGTAGACAAACAAATACACATGACCATGAGTGCATCACTGATTGTGGAAAATCAATACCGGGATATGGTTAAGAAATCAGGCCAAAAATGTATACTACACTCATAACACACAACCTTAAAATTCAGTAAGGTTCAGACTTCAGAATTCAGGACCAAAAAAAGGTATGCTATACACAAACAACCAGGAAATCTCAGTTAGCTTCGCAATTCAAGGCACAAAAGAGGCTATCTGTTTTGCAAATTCGGATGCTTCTGGTTTGAACAAGAAGCGTCTTTGACTAGAAAACCATGACAGTCTAGCATTATCCCGAAAATTAAACCATTTCCTGTGCTAGATGAGAGAATTTTTAATCCATAATTACCTCCTTGTCCAGCCACTTATAGCTTCTGATCACGCCGCAAAGCCGGTGTTCCCATACATCTCTATGCCCTCGCCACCGCGGCCCATCTGGTCATCTGAGATGCCATGGAATCCTGCGACTTCACCGGTAGGACAACACCAATCAGCACCGCCGCATGAACACGCATCCTGCAGAAAAGGGTTTGACACAGCAAAACGAACTCAGATCAATGGAAAGAGACGAGGATCTATACGTGGATGTGCGGTCGCGCCGCCGTCGCCCATCTGGCCATTGACGACACTCATGGAGTCCTGCGATTCCACAGGTTGGAGAGAAGCAGTAAACACCAAGGATTCTGTACAAAATCGAGCTCCTCAGTCAACTCTATCCAAATCCGCCATGGGGATTAAGCAGGCCATGACCTGAAGAAAAGGAGGGGGGCGGAAGGAAAAAGGGGGGCGGCGGAATACACATACCCATTGCAGTCAACACCATTGTTGGACATCTCGCGGCACAGCACCGGCGCCGCCGTCGTCCGGCGGAGAGTGAATGGGGTTGAGAGGCAGGGCTGTTCTGTGGCTGCCGCTTCTCCCACGGGGTTCAGGATAACATCAGGGGGAGGAGGATGAGATTCGGGAGCAACTAGTTAACGAGCGCTTCTTCGGGAGCCTCGCAATGATCAGCTTGGCGCGTTTTCAGCCATTCGCACGTGTCGCGTTCTGGACGCTCCCTTTGAATTTTGTTTTTTTATTTTTCTGCACGCGTTCAGTTTTTTTCGACGTTTTGGTTTTTTCCCGGTCTTTCTTAGCTTTTCGATCAATAAAAAATTTCGAATTTTTTTTCACGAAAAAACGCGTTTTCTTTTTTTCGTGAAAGTCACGGTTTTTCTTCCGCGAGAGCTACGGTTGTGCTTTTGCGAGAGTCACGGCCGTGCCTCTCGGAAATGAAAAAAACACGTTTTTTGTTTTTTTTTTCGCGAGAGTCACGGTTTTGCTTTCGCGAGAGTCACGGCCGTGCCTCTCGGAAAGGGAAAAACAAAATGCGTTTTCTGTTTTTTTCGTTCATGAGAGTCGCAGTTTTGCTTTTCGCGAGAGGCACGGTTGTGCTTACGTGAAAGTCACGGCCGTGCCTCTCGGAAACGGAAAAAAACGTTTTTTCTGTTTTTTTACTTACACGAGAGTCACGGTTTTGCTTACACGAGAGGCACGGTCGTGCCTCTTTCGGAAAGGGAAAAAAACCGTGCTCCCGGTTCGGTTTTTTCGCCCGGTTTTTTTCGTGAAAAAAAAGTTCGTCAAAACCTATCAACATGTGATCTAGTTTTGAAGATCTCGACGCGAAGAATCAAATGGTAAAAATGATTCGAGATTTGGACGCATGATTTAAGAGATAAAACGTTTTGAATAAATAGATCTATGAAAAAAGGGAAAACTCCTAGGTTGCGATAAGTGGCACGCTGCATGTGCACCATTTGTCACGACCTGAAAAAATGAAGTGTTCTTTGCAACGGGTACTTCTTAATTAGTGATTTGGATGAGATTCTCTTTCGTATGCCGATTCGAACGAAGAACGATGGGCCAAACATGTACGCCTACGCTGCAACTAGCTGTATCCCGGACCGTATATGCGGGCCTAGGCTGACAGCAACCTGCCAACGACGTGGCTGATTTCAGATCCCAAAGCCCATTCGAATGACCATGATTCCGGCCTGCCTGGTGCTCGGCCGCCATAAGCCCGCACTCGGATGGGGTGATGCATATAGAAGTTCTCCACCGGCGACCAGGCCGACGACGGCGAGGACCCAGGAGGAGGCGTCAATGCTTGGCCCCCACCGCCTGCCTGCGTTAACTCTGAAACACGCTGGATACTGCAGCGTCTCTGCCACCGGCGTCCGACCCGGCGCGGCGACCGCTGCAAAGCCTTTTCCAGCCTTTTTCTTGAGCGAAAAAATAGGCTTTTCCAGCTGAGGCCGTGACCTATCACTTCGCATCGCATCAATGCATCTCTACGTGGAGGGTTTTCTTTTTTTGCGTAGAATTTCTACGTGGAGTTAAAAGCACAGGGGAACCTGCGTGTATGGCTGCAAAGGAGTCAAGATAAAGATCAAGTGAGTCGAACCAACATAGCTCAACTTATACTAAAATGTAAGCAAGATTAAACTGCAAAGCTCAAGATCAAGATATAGAAAATGAGTTGTACAAAATGACTCTTGTAATGATCTTGAGTCAGTCTCGACCTAGTTCGAGCTAAATAACATGATTTTTTTTAATGATCTAAGGCATTTTCCAAACAAGATAAGCTACAACACAACATAAAAAATCATTATATATTATTCCATTCAAAAGGTTGATAATAGGTGGTTTATTTAGACTAGTACTTAATAGCAAGAGATAAAAAAAATAAGAGGGCAGTGCTAGGCGTCGGCCGGCGGATCTTTTCAAAAGATCCGCCGCCTCGCGAGCCGTCTGATTAAGTGATATGAGCTCCCGGTCCCTCTTCTCTAATTTCCTGAAACAATACCTTTGTTGCAAAACTAATCATTCTCTACTTTTCTGCAATAAGACCTTTGTTGTGAAACCTTTTTTCTTGTAATTTCCTGCAACAAGTTCTTTGTTGCAAAACCTATTCTTTTCTAATTTTCTATAACAAAACTCTTGTTGTAAAAATTCCAGACCTTCGCTGCCAAACCTTTTTTTTCTAATTTCCTGCAACAAGTCCTTCGTTGCAAAACTTGTTCACCTCTAATTTTCTGCAACAAAACTCTTGTTGCAAAAATTAGAAACACATCTTTGTTACCAAAAAATTGCAACAACACTACGGCCACCGCGCAGTAACATGTCGTCGTCATTCCGCAACAACGTTGTTGTTGCAGAAACTTGGAATGAACGTGAACGTACATCGCCGTGATGTGGCTGCTGCTAGTTCCGGTGGTGCCAGAACGGTGGTGAGGTTGATGGTGCTCCAGGCCGGCGTGGCGGATCTCGCCGGATCCATTGATCCGGTTGCCGGGAGGCATTTGGCGGCGGAGATCCGGCATGGATGCGCTCGTGACGACGACCTGCGGTGGTGCTCGGCGAGGACGACCTACAAGTGGTGGCGCTTACAGGCAGTGGTGCTCGGCGACAACGACTTGTGCATTGGGGCAGTGGACGGATCTCGGCGAGGGATCCATGAAGAGCGGTGGCCGGGCTCCGGGATTTGGCCCGTCTCACACCAGTGTGCGCGGCGGACAGATCTCGGTACCTGCTTGGGTTGCCGCCGGCCGCCGCCGGTCCCGAAGACGTCGTCGTTGTCACGGCAGTGGGTTAGCCCCGGTCGCGCCGCTGCCCTCCCAGATATAGTCGTCGCCCTCCCAGCCCTATGAGCACACGTTGCTGCGGGAATGACAGCTTCCAGCTGCAGGGTCGTTTTTCTGAAACAACGGGTATGTTTTAGAAAACGGACATGCGTGACGCGCAAACAGGAAGGCTCTCATCCGTCCGATCAACATACGATCCAACGGATGCGGAGCCGGCGGACGTGGCGCGCGTGGTCGGTGGGGTGAACATAAGCTTTTCCCAAAAATAAACCATCAAGAGAAAATAAAGCTTCAACATATATGGTACATAAAGTGCTCGGAGGGAGTACTAAATTAGTGCTCATTGAAAAGATAAAAAAATCTGAAACTTTTTTTTTGAATAAACCTTTTGTTGTATTCGTACAAAGATGTTTGGCATTTCCTTGGCGAAACTTTTATACGAGTACAGCAGAAGATCAAGTTTATCTAAACAAAGTTTCGGAATTTTTGACTTTTCTTCTAAAAAAGATACTATCTTTTTTCATATCAGGTGTATATACACCCAAGAGCCAAGGGGGTATTTCCCCACATAATGGTCCCAAATCGAGGCGGAGGCGCACCGCCCCCGACGGTGCTGGGCACAACGCTCAGCGTCATTCGCCAAGACCCAGGTGACACCACCCTGTGTCCTCACGGACACACTCGTAGAGGCTTGGGCCCTCGATCTGTCAAAAATCACACTGGAGCTAGTGCTCATCGCCAGCGCGAGTTAAACATCCAGCGCCCCCACGTCAGGCTAGCCGAGTTCGAGCGCACAAACCTCCTCCAAGCCGAGAACATGCGACGCAAGGCGGAGGAGGTGGCCGCGTGTCTGCACCGCAAGCGTGAAGCAGCAGCCATGCCGGGCCGGTGCCCCAACCCGCGCCGCCTGCCGGAGAAACTGCGCCAGATCCGGCTGGCACGCTCCATCACCGCGCGCCACCTCCACCGCTGCTGCGCGCCACCCCCACCAGTAGGCCATAGCAAGGGCAGCAGCCCACGACCCGCGCCGCCGCAGCCATCGTCGCCCATGGGAAACGGGACAGAGATCCGGAGCAGACTCCCCCCGTCACCACGCGCACGTCCCGCAACCACACAACCAACCACGCCACCGCCAAGCCCCACGCCACCGCCGCCCGCACGCCGCCGGCCGGAGCTACCACCGCGGCGCCGCCAGGCCCCGTGCACGCCTGAAGCCTCCGACGGGCAGGCCGCCCAGCGCCGCCCGCGACCGTGCGAAAGAGGAAGGAGCCCCCGCCGCCAGCCACCACCATGGGCTTTGTCCCCGCGGCTCTGGCCGGCGGCGACGGGGAGAAGGGAGAAAAAGGAGGCTAGGGATGGGGGGTGGCGGCGCAGCCCGAGCCGCCCGCAGGGCGGACAGCGAGGGCGAGAGGACAGGTTTTTACTCCATGTGATGTGCCACACTTGGAAATTTAGTGATACGTATTTTGTGCTCCATCATTTGAAATGGGGGACATTTATTGATCAGGATTGGATGGCCGGCGCCCGGATGTCTGCGGACATTTGGAGGCGAAAATTTGGTCATCCATGTTTGAGATGCCCTCACAGGATCATAAAACCTGGGCAAAATGCTGGGCGTCACACAGATGAAGCAGGGCAATCAGTAGCTTCGTGATAATTTATGATCAGCCAGAAATCATGATAGTGTAGAAACGAAATTATTGACGAGAGACGATGTTTCCATCTGACGCACTTTGTGTTGCATTTTGTCTCATCACAAGGGTGAAAATAAGTAACACGGGATTGCAGTGTGAATGATGAAGTGTCAGAGAGGGCAGCAATCGAAGGAAAGTATGCAAGATTGCAGTGTACGAATTGCAGTCACAAGTGTCAGAGAGGGCAGCAATCGAAGGAAAGGAGAATGACTGGCTTTCAAGAGCTTCTGACTAGATGGATACAGAGTTAACAAAGCTCACCAAATATTTAGATTGCACAAATGATGGTTCAGTTTTGTTATGTATGGCTCTGGTGGGACAAAAAAATAGTCTAAACCAATCTAAGTGACACCAACTTACTTCACTCAACTCTTGGGGTTTTGATTAGGAGATACTGAGAAAAATAGCAATCTAGGTCACCAAATATCATCGAAGCAGTGAAACTGTGAGGGCTAGAATGTGACCAAATATATTATATGCACGATCCAAGGTAAACTCGCATTTGAATAAAGTGAGAAAATGTTGTACCATTCCTTGACCCAGCATTCTTTCACTAACTTCATCTCCGCATTCTGTTCTTCAGTCATTTCCTAACCTACATTGGTACAAAATAATATGCATTTTAGTATGAGTATCTCTGGCGATTTAGTAATTTTCATTTTTTACATCATACCCAGACCTGACTCCAGGAACTAACATTAAATTTTATTTTAACACTTTCTCCTAGAATCTTTTCCTGTTTCAAATCAACAAGACGGAAAGAGCGATTACCATAGGGCAGGCTGATAGTTGGAAATCACTTCTTTTTGGAAATGGAAGCCTTTTTATTGCTTCTTCGCTTTGTTGCTGCAAATAGTTGAGCTAATTTGCTGCGTGGCAAATTATCTTGGTAGATATCTTCCAAGTAAATTGCATCCTTGTTCTGGCATTCACCAACTGGCAATGACCCAATGCCAATGCAGCTCTTACAATTTCAGGTTCAAGACAAATGGCAGATTCATACAGCTTACTTGCCTGCAAATAAGGAAAAATAAATTAATAGCTTGACAAACGGCACTACTATTGAGGGAATACATACAAAATAAAATCATGAGAGACGTGCTTTGCAGAGAGCTTGCCTTGCAGACGTCGACAAACTTGAGATCCATTGCAGACTGGTCCATAACCTTCATTGCTTCTTATGGAGTGCTAGATAAGCATGAACCAAACCTGAGAATATAATATGTTAGGATCATAAAATTCAACTAATAGTGCTGGGAGTTTTTGTCAGTTCAGTAACTTACTAAGCGGAAAGCCGGTAACAAGACTAGCATTCACATCTGTTGGAGTACAAAGTATACCCAGGTCTGCATGGCACTTTCTGCAAAGGAAAATCAGTAAGTTTTGAAAATATAAATGAAAAACGAGATGTGAAAGCTAAAAATCATGCAGTGTCCTAGTATCTCAAAAACGAGATGTGAAAGACTAGCATTCACACCGCAACCCACTAGTGCAACCCCTAGAGGCTAGGCACTACACTGTATAGTGTGGCGCCTAGCTCTCGGGCGCTGCACACTAACTTAGTAGTTTTCGGATCACACGGAGTGCGACGCTGGCCAGGCGTGTAGCGCCTATCTGTGAGGCGTTGCACAGTGTAGTGTGGCGCCTTCGTGTCGGGCGTCACTAAAAAAGGTCAGCTGGGTGATTTTTTTAGAGGCAGTTCATTTTGTGAAATGATTTCATCCACATGTTAAAATTGTCAAATTTGCGTAGTACCGGTCCCACGACCAAGCTAATTAAATTGATTTAAAGACTTGATTAAAATTAATACAAGGATGACACAAAGCTGACATAACAATTTTTAAATCTTGTGTCAAAAAAGGACTGAAGGTGAGATCTAAAAAATATATAAATGTGATTTTTAAAAAAGATGAACAATGCTCATACTGTTCACTACAAAAAAGCACAAATTTGACATTTCTGTGCACTGTTCATCATTTTCAAAATCACATATTTGTCCTTTTTGTGTCGACCGCATGTTACTGCATTTCCTTGTGAAACGTTATACACTTACAGAATAAATACATATGAACATGTAGAAATTTTCAGAAGCTTTGAAATATATTCTAATTTTTTGAAAAACAACTTCATAGAACTAGTAGTTTTTTGTAGCGGACAATCTGAATAGTGACCACAAAAAGAGTACTCCTCATCCAAGTTTATTAGAGCACGGTTAATAGTACAACCAACTGCTGGCTACATGATGTTGCCATATCATATATAGCCATCACTTATAGTCACTAATACAATAGGGTTAACTATATGGTTGGTTATAAAAGTACTACTTTTTCTCATCTTCGCTCTATTTTTTTTTCATGTTTATTGTATTGACCTAGGAATTCACATATAGCTACGCTCTTAGACTAGCCACAATGGGCAGTAACATAGACTAGTAACATTGTGTTATGTTACTAGTCTACTCCCTTCTTTCCGGTTTATAAGGTTTATCTCAAAATTTTAGTTTTTCCGTTTTATAAGGCTCAATTTGGTTGTTTCCCATCACATGTTCAAATTTCAAGGTGCATTAAATCATTACATGCAAGTATTAAAAAAAATTGACCAATGCATGTGCTTCATGTATACATGCACTGCAATTAATGTATTGGTAAACACAATTGTTTGAGGAAAACAAGCGCATTAATTGAGTTGTTTTGCAAAGTACAAAAATTATTTCATCACTCACCATCTATCTTGGTTGGTGAGTGAGGGAGTCCTGGATTAGGGGGTGTCCGGATAGCCGGACTATACCTTCAGCCGGACTCCAGGACTATGAAGATACAAGATTGAAGACTTCGTCCCGTGTCCGGGAGAGACTTTCCTTGGCGTGGAAGGCAAGGTTGGCGATATGGATATGTAGATCTCCTACCATTGTAACCGACTTTGTGTAACCCTAACCCTCTCCGGTGTCTATATAAACCGAAGGGTTTTAGTCTGTAGGACAACATACACAACAATCATACCATAGGCTAGCTTCTAGGGTTTAGCCTCTCCGATCTCGTGGTAGATCTACTCTTGTACTACCCATATCATCAATATTAATCAAGCAGGACGTAGGGTTTTACCTCCATCAAGAGGGCCCGAACCTGGGTAAAACTTCGTGTCCCTTGCCTCCTGTTACCATCCGGCCTAGACGCACAGTTCGGGACCCCCTACCCGAGATCCGCCGGTTTTGACACCGACATTGGTGCTTTCATTGAGAGTTCCTCTGTGTCGTCGCCATCAGGAAGGATGCCTCGCCCCGTCTTTAAAGACGGCACCGTTGCTAAGGGAGCTTTGGCTGTCGGCCAAACCTCCGGCTAGGTGGTTTTCTTATGACCGCATGTTCGGCTTCTACGCCGACGATGATCTTGTTGGGGAACGTTGCAGAAAACAAAATTTTCCTACGGTTTCACCAAGATCCATCTATGAGTTCATCTAGCAACGAGTGATCGGATGCATCTACATACCTTTGTAGATCGCGAGCGGAAGCGTTCAAAGAACGGGGATGAGGTAGTCGAACACGACGTGATCCAAATCACCGGAGATCCTAGCACCGAACGGACGGCACCTCCGCATTCAACACACGTACGGTCGGCGTAACGTCTCCTTCTTCTTGATCCAGCAAGAGGGAAGGAGAGGTTGAGGAAGATGGCTCCAGCAGCAGCACGACGGCATGGTGGTGATGGAGCTGCAGTACTCCGTCAGGGCTTCGCCAAGCGCTATGGAGGAGGAGGAGGAGGTGTTGGAGAGGGAGAAGGAGGCAACCAAAGGCATGGATGAAAAGCCCTCCTTCCCCCACTATATATAGGAGGGCCTAGGGGGGGCGCCGGCCCTAGGAGATCCAATCTCCTAGGGGGGCGGCGGCCAAGGGAGGTTTCCCTCCCCCCCAAGGCACCTAGGAGGTGCCTTCCCCTCCTAGGACTCTTCCTCCTTGAAACCCTAGGCGCATGGGCCTCTTGGGGCTGGTGCCCTTGGCCCATGTAGGCCAAGGCGCACCCCCTACATCCCATGTGGCCCCCGAGGACAGGTGGCCCCACCCGGTGGACCCCCGGGACCCTTCCGGTGGTCCCGGTACAATACCGATGACCCCGAAACTTGTCCCGATGGCCGAAACAGGACTTCCCATATATAAATCTTTACCTCCGGACCATTCCGGAACTCCTCGTGACGTCCGGGATCTCATCCGGGACTCCTAACAACATTCGGGTTACTGCATATACATATCCCTACAACCCTAGCATCACCGAACCTTAAGTGTGTAGACCCTACGGGTTCGGGAGATATGTAGACATGACCGAGACGACTCTCCGGTCAATAACCAAAAGCGGGATCTGGATACCCATGTTGGCTCCCGCATACTCCACGATGATCTCATCGGATGAACCACGATGTCGAGGATTCAAGCAACCCCGTATACAATTCCCTTTGTCAATCGATATGTTACTTGCCCGAGATTCGATCGTCGGTATCCCAATACCTCGTTCAATCTCGTTACCGGCAAGTCACTTTACTCGTACCGTACTGCATGATCCCGTGACCAGACACTTGGTCACTTTGAGCTCATTATGATGATGCATTACCGAGTGGGCCCAGTGATACCTCTCCGTCATACGGAGTGACAAATCCCAGTCTTGATCCGTGTCAACCCAACAGACACTTTCGGAGATACCCGTAGTCTACCTTTATAGTCACCCAGTTACGTTGTGACGTTTGGTATACCCAAAGCACTCCTACGATATCCGGGAGTTACACGATCTCATGGTCTAAGGAAAAGATACTTTGACATTGGAAAAACTCTAGCAAACGAACTATACGATCTTGTGCTATGTTTAGGATTGGGTCTTGTCCATCACATCATTCTCCTAATGATGTGATCTCGTTATCAATGACATCCAATGTCCATAGTCAGGAAACCATGACTATCTGTTGATCAATCGAGCTAGTCAACTAGAGGCTTACTAGGGACATGTTGGTGTCTATTATTCACACATGTATTACGATTTCCGGATAACACAATTATAGCATGAATAAAGACAATTATCATGAACAAGGAAATATAATAATAATGCTTTTATTATTGCCTCTAGGGCATATTTCCAACAGATCTCTTCAGCTCTTGGATCTCGCCGAGCAGTTAGATCCAGTGGAGCTCTCCTCCATAAACGAGCTCTTGGATCGCATCGCCGCCCTGGGAGTCGCTACGGATTACGACCAGATTGGGCCTAAACCCGATTTGAGAGAGATTAACTCTCCTCAAGTCACCCATCACGTTGCTGTGGTAGAGGGACAGTACCGCGACCCCTCATCTATCTTAAGGACTTGCTACATCCGGATTCCCGATCCCTCCAAGCCGGATACCCGCGGAGGGGAGGATATCACTCAAGGCCTGAACTTAGAGTCAGGGGACGGGCTGGATTCATTAGACAACATCCAGGAATCCAAATTTTTGAGTTCGGAAATTCCTCAGCCTCTGAGCCTCAGATTGGGTGAGGCTTCGGATTTAATTCCACCCACCCACCCGAACATAAGCGATCTATCCCAAATCAGGCAAGAGCCCGAAGAAACAGTACATCATTACTGGGCCAGATTCCTCCTGGTTAGGAACAGGATAAGGGACTACCGCGAGGAAGACACAATCTCAATCTTCTGCAATAATTGCACGGACAAGGGAATCCTCAACGCCATAAGTCGCCGTGATATTACACGCTTTGCTGACTTGGCGTCCATTGTACGAAAGTACTGTGCGATGGAAAGCGCCTCGAAAACTGAAATAAAATTTTGGGACGATCAGGCCATGAGTACAAACCCAGTCCGAAATAAAAGGGTACATCATCGCCAGACACTCGGGTCAAACACCAAAAAGCAAAAACCCTCTACAGGGCATGGAACCGTACTGGAAGGATGGCTTAATGGACCCTGTAAAATTCACAGTACAGAGGACGCCACACCAACTCACAGCCTTAGAGCATGTTGGATACTCCGGCAGGTGGCCAAAATTGGCGAAGATCTCCTAATTCCGGAGGCCACAAAAAGCCACCCCAGAGACACTAATACGGTATTAGCAGTCTTCGAGACTTTCGCATCAAATAATATGCGAAAAAGGACACTCCGCAGCCTTGCCGAAGTCTACCAAGTAGCAACAATAAACCCATGGAGTGACACGCCTATTACCTTCAACGCCAGTGATGAACCTAAATTCCGAATAGCCCGAGCATCGGCCGCATTGGTCCTCAGTCCAATAGTGGACGGCTTTCGTCTTACCAAGGTACTCATGGACGGCGGCAGCGGATTGAACCTCATTTACGAGGAAACCCTTCAAAAATGGAAATATACTGGAACCGCATTGAGCGAAGCAGCACAACCTTTAGAGGAATAATCCCTAGTCGGGAAGCGCGCTGTACAATAAAAATCACACTAGATGTGGTGTTCGGCACGCCGGATAATTACAGGCCCGAAGAGGTCACGTTCCATGTGGCTCCGTTCAGCAGCGGTTATCACGTCTGCTAGGGAGGGAAGCGTTTACAATCTTCCAAGCAATACCCCATTACGGGTACATGAAGCTCAAGATGCCCGGGCCTAACGGGATCATCACTCTCACTAGTGATCTGGACATAGCACTCCGCGCCGAAAACAAGACAGCCGCACTGGCCCTCGAGGCACTATCCGAAGCCCTAGCGGCTGAGGAACTGACTGCGCTGTGCTCCACGGTGAATAGGGACGATGTGGTACTCGACAAAAGATCCAAGTCCACCTCCTTTAAACCGGCGGACGAAATAGTCAAATTCCAGGTCCATCCAACGGACCCCAATAAAACAGCTTCCATCGGGGCACAGTTAAACCCTGATGTAGACGCCGCACTGCGAAAGTTCCTACGAGAGAACTGGGACATTTTCTCCTGACACCCTTCAGACATGCCAGGAATCCCACGCAGGCTGGCCGAGCACAGCTTAAATATCCTAAAAGGATTCAAACCTATCAAACAAGCTCTTCGGCGTTTTTCCGAACCTAAGAGACAGGCCATGGGAGAAGAGCTAGCAAAGCTATTGGAGGCCGGATTCATCAGAGATATAAAACATCCGGACTGGCTAGCAAACCTGGTGATGGTACCAAAGAAGGACAAATCTTGGCGCCTGTGCGTTGATTTTAAAGACCTTAACAGGGCTTGCCCAAAGGATCCCTTCCCCCTCCCCCGCATCGATCAAATTATCGACGCTACCGCAGGACATGATTCGTTGTGTTTCCTCGACGCATATTCCGGCTACCATCAAATCAAGATGGCAGAATCAGACCAAGCCGCAACGACATTTATCACACCATACGGCCCATTCTGCTTCAACACAATGCCCTTCGGGCTCAAAAACACCGGCGCAACATATCAGCGCATGATTCAGACATGTCTGGCAAACCAGATCGGCAAAACATTGGAGGCATATGTAGATGATGTGGTCGTAAAAACAAGACATGTCGAATCTCTAGTAGACGACTTGAGGCTCACATTTGATAACCTCCGAACATACGACATCAAGCTCAAGCCGGAAAAATGCGTTTTCGGCGTTCCAGCCGGAAAGCTCTTGGGCTTCATTGTATCCGGTAGAGGAATTGAAGCAAATCCAGCCAAGATCCGAGCTCTGTCACAATTGGATATCCCAAAGGACCTCAAACAAATACAAAAGTTAACCGGATGCGTGGCGGCTCTAAGCCGCTTTATCTCCCGCTTGGGAGAAAAGGCACTACCCCTTTACCGCCTCCTTCGGCGCACCGAACACTTCGAATGGACGGATGCAGCCACGGCCGGACTCGACGAAATAAAAGCCATATTGGCAACAAACCCAGTCCTGGCCGCGCCAAACATTGGCGAACCAATGCTATTATACATTGCAGCAACACATCAGGTTGTAAGCGCAGTGCTCGTCGTCGAACGAGAAACGGACGGACACAAATTCCCCCTTCAAAAGCCGGTCTATTATGTGTCCACTGTCCTCACTCCGTGCAAATCACGGTACCTGCATTATCAAAAGATTGCGTACGCGGTATTCATGGCATCCCGGAAGCTACGACACTACTTTCAAGAGTGTTCAATAACAGTAGCCTCAGAAGTACCTCTTAATATTATAAAAAACTGTGACGCAATGGGTCGGATTGCAAAATGGGCCATTGAGCTCCTCCCGTTCGACATAACTTATAAGCCACAGCGAGCCATCAAGTCGCAAGTTTTGGCCGACTTTGTCGCAGAATGGACGGAGGCCGAACTCCCTAAAGAGTACGACACATATTCAAATTGGATCATGCATTTCGACGGCTCCAAGATGTTGGCCGGACTAGGGGCTGGCGTCGTTTTGACGTCCCCCACAGGAGACATAGTTCAATACATACTCCAGATTATGTACACTGACTCCAATAATGCAGCCGAATATGAGGCCCTTTTGCATGGTCTTCGGATGGCAGTATCCATGGGCATTCAACACCTAGAGGTGCGCGGGGACTCGAACCTCGCAATATCCCAAATAAATGGAGACTTCGATGCCAAGGATCCAAAAATGGCAGCTTACCGCAACGTCGTCCTAAAAATGTCAGCTCGGTTCGAAGGGCTCGAATTTCACCATATAGCTCGGGAAAATAATCAGGCGGCAGATGTCCTGGCACGCATCGGTGCAAAACGCGATGTAGTCCCCCCCAACATCTTCTTGGAAAGGCTGTTCAAGCCATCTATAGTATGGGAAGGAGAGCCGAACAATAACAGCCCGGACCCAGCCGCACTGCCCGACACCGAACATTCTGACACAATCGGAGACTCTACCATTGAAATAACACCTTTAGCCCATGTAATAATGGCCGTCATCGCCCTGTGGACAGAACCATTCCTCGCCTACCTTACTAGGCAGGAACTCCCCGAGGACCAAAACGAGGCACGCTGCATAGTGCGGCGATCTAAAGCCTACAAAGTCCACGAGGGAGAGCTTTATAAGAAAAGCACTACCGGAGTCCTTCAAAGGTGCATCTCCGAAGAGGAAGGGCGGAACCTCTTGGCTGAAATTCATGCCGAACTCGGTGGTCATCACACTACAGCTCGGTCCCTTGTAAGCAAGGCCTTCCGTACAGGCTTTTATTGGCCGATGGCCCGGGCAGACGCCCAAGACTTAGTCCAACGATGTGTCGGTTGCTAGCTCTTTGCAAACCAAAGCCATATGCCACCCACCGCCCTCCAAACTATCCCCATCACTTGGCCCTTCGCGGTCTGGGGGCTTGACATGGTTGGACCCCTTAAAGGCGGAACCCACAAGCAAAAATACCTACTGGTCATGGTGGACAAGTTCACCAAATGGATAGAAGCCAAGCCTGTTAAGACGGCCGAATCCGGACCGGTGATAGACTTTATATCCGGGGTTGTACACCGTTACGGCGTCCCCCACAGCATCATCACTGATAACGGCACGAACTTTCGGCCGACGAGGTAAAACTCTGGTGCAAAAACATGGGCATCAAGCTCGATTATGCTTCCGTCTATCACCCACAAACTAACGGCCAGGTCGAACGTGCAAATGGTCTTATCATGAGCGGCATCAAACCCAGATTAGTGCGGTCCCTCAAGGAATCTAACACGCACTGGGTAGAGGAGCTCGACTCCGTACTCTGGGGGCCTGCGGACCACGCTGAATCGCACCACCGGATACACACCATTCTTTATGGTGTACGGCGCAGAGGCAGTTTTGCCTTGCGACATAATTCATGACTCACCTCGAGTGCGCATGTATGAAGAAAGAGAAGCCAAGCTCGATCGGCAGGACAGTTTGGACGCATTGGAGGAGGAGCGTGACGTGGAAAAAGCACGTCCCGCATTCTATCAACAACAGGCTCGAAGATACCAAAGCAGAGAAGTACGGGCCAAAAATTACAACGTTGGCGAATTAGTTCTACGCCTGCCGGACAAGAAAAAGGACAAACTCAAGCCCAAGTGGGAAGATCCCTTCATAATTGACCAAGTCCTGACTGGTGGAGCGTACCGCCTGCGAGATGCATTGGATAACCGACTCGAGCCGAACCCATGGAACGTAGCCCGTCTCCGAAGATTCTATGCCTAGCGCCGGACTCTGTGTTCGTCTCCTTCCTCTGTCCATTTTTTACATACTTTCTGTCTTACATTTCTCTCCTTCTCCTCTCTCTCTCTCTCTCTCTCTCTTATAGCCTTTAAAGGCTCATAAAACGACGCGCTATCCGCGCTCATTAAACCTGGGGGCTTCTTTAAACAGAAGCTTATTTATACGGGCTTCATGCCCAACACATGTGTCACACTTCGCATGTACCTTTTATTCTCCATGATATGCATCGATATGACTTAAGTTTTGGCCAAGCTGGGTTGCCTGGCTCCTGTGCTTACCCCTACGTTCCCGATTGTTCGGCTAGGTGGTAAAGGGAGCACCTCTATGATTGTTACTGCCGAGTCAGCCGGATATGTACCTCAGACTGGGTGAAGCCGAAAGCTAGCGTTCTTAAGGGAATATTCGGTCGGTGAACTAAAGATGATCTTTTTTTATTATCTATACGCCCCCAGATGTTTTTCCTGCGCCTCTTTTCGCAGAATGGACATGCACTTTAGGGCATGCCTCCCAGGGAAAGGAACCCCTAACGGAACTATTCTCCCTGGAAGATGTTTCTTACTAGCCATGTAATATAACATAACTAGTTGGGCACTTGTCTGTTCACGCACTAATGACCCCTACGCCTGGTCTCCATGCATTCCTCAGTTCTTATATAACCGCATGGGAATTCGGACACACTCCAGACCGTTAGGTCCCGAGGTTGAAGCGAAAAGGTCGGCCATGACAAACAATCTACAATCCAGCTAGAAGGCATTATAAATGTCAATTAAATTACATAGTCATTCTGACTGATTGTATTCCTCTTCAATATCATCTAACAGGCTGTCTAATCTACAGTCCTGTTGGGAATACTTTGCGGCCAATTCTACTTGGCCATATACTAAGCTTACAGGGATCTCCTTCCCATCAGGCCCCACAGGACCGACCTCGGCCATGTGGTTGGGGTCAGCCTTTGTGTACCGCGTCTTCACCATGGCCCAGGCCTCCCTAGCGCCTTGACGGCAGGCCGATATCTTCCACAGTCGGAAGCGCCACCGTGCTCCCTTTAGATTCTCCGCAAGCTCTCCAAGACCTTCGGGCATGGAGATGGATGGCCACAAGGCCTGGGTGACGCCTTGCATCGCCTGCCGAACTCGCTCGAGCAGTTGCGAGAGCTTGGGAAGAAGGACACCCATGGAACCGGGCATCTCCTTTGCAGGACGACCTGTTAGCACACCTACAGACATTACTCTGTTAGTCGACTTCCCTGCCGAACTTTTTTTCAAAGGTTCGTTCAAGCACTTACTAAATATGCCGCGCCGAAGCCGCTGATTCTCCTTAACGGAGTCCAACAGCTGGTCACGAACATCCTTTAGTTCAACGCCCAGCTTGGTGTTGGCATCTTGGAGATCGTTCTTCTCCCGCCTCACCTTTGTCAGCACCTTCTCACCAGCCTTCAGCTGGCGTAGGAGGTGTTGCCTTTCCGGATTCAATCCGGCGCCATCTGCAATTTCATTTGTCAGATTCGCACCCATGTCGTGCTTCGCAAAATGCTTATCTTTCGAAGTGTATATTACCAGAGGGGGTCTCCTTGGGCTCCCCTGCCGCGGCTAGTGCGGCCTCAAGTTGGGCTTTGCACTCTTCCAGCTCCTGGGACAGTAGGGAATTCTTTTCTGTAAGAACCTGCATAACAAATGATCCTTAAATCAGTTATTCTAACTGTTTCAAGTCTCGAGGGCTACTGGTATATATATAATTACCAAAATTTTCTTACCCGTATGTCTTTTACATATTGCTCCGTGGCTCTGGCTAGACCATTTTGAGCGGCACGGAGGTACGCATCTCCCGACTTGAAGGCATCTAATGCCTCTTGGGAGAAACAAGCGTCGCGAAGAATTGTCCGGTGACGCCTGTGGTTCATGGCACTCTCCACTTCAGAGTTGGTGGCAGACAACCTGTCCACATCCTCCGTCGGAGGAGCGTTCGGTGTGCGCCTTGTGTTCGCCTCCGCCTCCAGACCAGGCTTTGGAGCCTAGCTGGTGGAGGCGCGATTGGCAGCCTCTCCGAATATAGTCCGGCGAGGTCTCTTTTTCCTGAAGAGAGCACGAGTGTTAATATGCCTTAAAGGTATAACACCTGGGATAAGGAGGCGCGTCATACCTTTGCGCTGACGCCTCGGTCCGGACTGCACCTCTTTTCTGCCCACGGGGCCCTGCGGCCCCTCGTTGGCTTGTCGCCGCAGGTTCGGCCTCCCGTCTCAGAAACCTCCCCTGCAAATCTCGGTTGTAATCAGAAAACTGAAAACACGAGGGGGCGGACCCCTATTCGGGGTACTGGGGCTTCAATCTCAGTTACCTGGGAGGTCGGGATTAGCCCTGGGTAAACGGACGTATTGGCCACCAAGGCGTTGTCCTTGCTCAATTGATGGAACACTCCATCAATCAGCTCCACAGATACGTCTGGATCCTCTTGAGAGGCCGGGTCGAGGGACTGTCCTGGGTCCTCGGGTTGTGGAGGAGGGCTGTTTATTTCTTTAACAGCCTGGCGCAGTTCCTGCGTTGAAGTCGCTAGACTAAATATTTAACAATGGGGATATAAAACGGATGGGCAAGATGCGACCACTTACCCAGCTTGGAGGATTGTACATAGAAAATCCACCCTTTGGGTCGACGCGGAGAAAATCCTCCTCTTCTCCCTTGTACAAAGCGGACAAGGTCTTTGTTAGAGCCGCAGCCGAATCCGACCCCTTACGGCCGTAGCGGGTGGTGTCGTCCTCCCCGTTGAAGTCCCACATGGGGTGGCCTCTATACTGTAGCGGCTGCACCCCTCGCATGATGCATGTGGCCATGACCCCGATCATGGTCAGTCTGGAATGAGCTAACAATCTTATCCGGCCCATTAGGTAAATAACGTCCTTGTCACTTTCCCTCTGAGGGCTCCGTGGACGCCAACTTAGGTGCTTCTTTAGTGGAGCACTGTTGAACTCAGGGAGGCCGGTCCGAACAGGATCCGGTAGCAGGACGTCCTCTATGTAAAACCATTCCGAAGGCCAGTCCTCAGACGCCTTCTTTGGGGTTCCGGATAGGTATCCGGTCCCGGCGATGCGCCACACTTCGGCTCTGCCCACTTGATATATTGACCCCTTCTTAGAACGGGGCACAAGGCAGAATAGCTCTTTCCATAGCCCTAAATGAGCCTCAACACCCAAAAACAGCTCGCAAAGGGCTACGAAGCCCGCGATATGCAATACGGAGGCAGGCGTAAGATTGTGTAGTTGGAGGCCATAGTACTCCAGTAGCCCCCGGAGAAACGGATGGATTGGAAATCCGAGCCCTCTTATTAAATAAGGGACAAGGCATACCCGCTCTCCTTGGGAAGGATTAGGGGCACTCTCCGCTTGCTCTCCGCCATTATAGGTGGCAAGTCCAGCTCGAACCGGGACCATATAGGCCGGGGGGAGAAATGTTGGAAATATGACCTAGAGGCAATAATAAAAACATTATTATTATATTTCCTTGTTCATGATAATTGTCTTTATTCATGCTATAATTGTGTTATCCAGAAATCGTAATACATGTGTGAATACTTAGACACCAACATGTCCCTAGTAAGCCTCTAGTTGACTAGCTCGTTGATCAACAGATAGTCATGGTTTCCTGACTATGGACATTGGATGTCATTGATAACGAGATCACATCATTAGGAGAATGATGTGATGGACAAGACCCAATCCTAAACATAGCACAAGATCGTATAGTTCGTTTGCTAGAGTTTTCCAATGTCAAGTATCTTTTCCTTAGACCATGAGATCGTGTAACTCCCGGATACCGTAGGAGTGCTTTGGGTGTACCAAACGTCACAATGTAACTGGGTGACTATAAAGGTATACTACGAGTATCTCCGAAAGTGTCTGTTAGGTTGACACGGATCAAGACTGGGATTTGTCACTCCGTATGACGGAGAGGTATCACTGGGCCCACTCGGTAATGCATCATCATTATGAGCTCAAAGTAACCAAGTGTCTGGTCACGGGATCATGCATTACGGTACGAGTAAAGTGACTTACCGGTAACGAGATTGAACAAGGTATTGGGATACCGACGATCGAATCTCGGGCAAGTAGCATACCGATTAACGAAGGGAATTGTATACGGGGTTGCTTGAATCCTCGACATCGTGGTTCATCCGATGAGATCATTGAGGAGCATGTGGGAGCCAACATGGGTATCCAGTTCCCGCTGTTGGTTATTGACCGGAGAGCGATCTCGGTCATGTCTGCATGTCTCCCGAACCCGTAGGGTCTACACACTTAAGGTTCGGTGACGCTAGGATTGTAGGGATATGTATACGTAGTAACCCGAATGTTGTTTGGAGTCCCGGATGAGATCCTGGACGTCACGAGGATTTCCGGAATGGTCCGGAGGTAAAGAATTATATATAGGAAGTGCTATTTCGGCCGTCGGGACAAGTTTCGGGGTCACCGGTATTGTACCGGGACCACCGGAAGGGTCCCGGGGGTCCACCGGGTGGGGCCACCTATCCCGGAGGGCCCCATGGGCTGAAGTGGGAAGGGATCCAGCCCAAAGTGGTCTGGGGCGCCACTTCCTCTAGGGCCCATGCGCCTAGGGTGGGGGAAACCCTAAAGGGGGGCGCCCCCTTGCTTGGGGGCAAGCCCCCCACCCCTTGGCCGCCGCCCCCCTAGGAGATTGCATCTCCTAGGGCCGGCGCCCCCCCTAGGCCCCCCTATATATAGTGGGGGGGATGGAGGACCTCTTAACTTTGCCTTTGGTGCCTCCCTCTCCCTCTCCAACACATCCTCCTCCTCCATAGAGCTTGGCGAAGCCCTGCCGGAGTACTGCAGCTCCATCACCACCACGTCGTCGTGCTGCTGCTGGAGCCATCTTCCTCAACCTCTCCTTCCCCCTTGCTGGATCAAGAAGAAGGAGACGTTATGCTGACCGTACGTGTGTTGAACGCGGAGGTGCCGTCCGTTCGGCGCTAGGATCTCCGGTGATTTGGATCACGTCGAGTACGACTTCCTCATCCCCGTTCTTTGAACGCTTCCGCACATGATCTACAAAGGTATGTAGATGCAATCCAATCACTCGTTGCTAGATGAACTCCTAGATGGATCTTGGTGAAACCGTAGGAAATTTTTTGTTTTTCTGCAACGTTCCCCAACAGTGGCATCATGAGCTAGGTCTATGCGTAGTTCTCTTTGCACGAGTAGAACACAATTTGTTGTGGGCGTTGATGTTGTCAACTTTCTTGCCGCTACTAGTCTTATCTTGCTTCAGCGGTATTGTGGGATGAAGCGGCCCGGACCAACCTTACACGTACGCTTACATGAGACTGGTTCCACCGACTAACATGCACAAGTTGCATAAGGTGGCTGGCGGGTGTCTGTCTCTCCCACTTTAGTTGGAGCGGATTCGATGAAAAGGGTCCTTATGAATGGTAAATAGAAGTTGACAAATCACGTTGTGGCTTTCACGTAGGTAAGAAAACGTTCTTGCTAGAACCCTATTGCAGCCACGTAAAACTTGCAACAACAATTAGAGGACGTCTAACTTGTTTTTGCAGCAAGTGTTCTGTGATGTGATATGGCCAAAGTTGTGATGAATGATGAATGATATATATATGTGATGTATGAGATGTTCATGCTATTGTAATAGGAATCACGACTTGCATGTCGATGAGTATGACAACCGGCAGGAGCCATAGGAGTTGTCTTTATTTTTTGTATGACCCGCGTGTCATTGAGAAACGCCATGTAAATTACTTTACTTTATTGCTAAACGCATTAGCCGTGGTAGTAGAAGTAATAGTTGGCGAGCAACTTCATGGAGACACGATGATGGAGATCATGGTGTCATGCCGGTGACAAGATGATCATGGAGCCCCAAGATGGAGATCAAAGGAGCTATGTGATATTGGCCAGATCATGTCACTATTATTGTTTGATTGCATGTGATGTTTAGCATGTTTCTGCATCTTGTTTACTTAGAACGACGGTAGTAAATAAGATGATCCCTCATAATAATTTCAAGAAAGTGTTCCCCCTAACTGTGCACCGTTGCGACAGTTCGTTGTTTTGAAGCACCACGTGATGATCGGGTGTTAGATTCTAACGTTCACATACAACGGGTGTAAGACAGATTTACACATGCAAACACTTAGGTTGACTTGACGAGCCTAGCATGTATAGACATGGCCTCGGAACACAGAAGACTGAAAGGTCGAGCATGAGTCGTATAGAAGATACGATCAACATGAAGATGTTCACCGATGTTGACTAGACCGTCTCACGTGATGATCGGACACGGCCTAGTTAACTCGGATCATGTTATACTTAGATTACTGAAGGGATGACTATCTAAGTGGGAGTTCATTGAATAATTTGATTAGATGAACTTAATTATCATGAACTTAGTCTAAATTTTTTACAATATGTCTTGTAGATCAAATGGCCAACGTAGTCCTCAACTTCAACGCGTTCCTAGAGAAAACCAAGCTGAAAGACGATGGCAGCAACTACACGGACTGGGTCCGGAACCTGAAGATCATCCTCATAGCTGCCAAGAAAGATTATGTCCTACAAGCACCGCTAGGTGACGCACCTGTTCTCCCTGCAGAACAAGACGTTATGAACGCTTGGCAGGCACGTACCGATGACTACTCCCTGTTCAGTGCGGCATGCTTTACAGCTTAGAGCCAGGGCTCCAAAAGAATTTTGAGAGACACGGAGCATATGAGATGTTCGAAGAGCTGAAAATGGTTTTCCAAGCTCATGCCCGGGTCGAGAGATATCAAGTCTCCGACAAGTTCTTCAGCTGTAAGATGGAGGAAAACAGTTCTGTCAGTGAGCACATACTCACTATGTCTGGGTTGCATAACCGCTTGACTCAGCTGGGAGTTAATCTCCCAGATGACGCGGTCATTGACAGAATCCTTCAGTCGCTTCCACCGAGCTACAAGAGCTTTGTGATGAACTTCAATATGCAGGGGATGGAAAAGACCATTCCTGAAGTATTTGCAATGCTGAAATCAGCAGAGGTAGAAGTCAAAAAGGAACATCAAGTGTTGATGGTGAATAAAACCACTAAGTTCAAGGGCAAGGGTAAGAAAGCCTTCAAGAAGTACGGCAAGGGAGTTGCCGCGCCCGGCAAGCAAGCTGCCGGGAAGAAGCCAAAGAATGGACCCAAGCCCGAGACTGAGTGCTTTTATTGCAAGGGAAGTGGTCACTGGAAGCGGAACTGCCCCAAATACTTAGCGGACAAGAAGGCCGGCATCACGAAAGGTATATGTGATATACATGTAATTGATGTGTACCTTACCAGTACTCGTAGTAGCTCCTGGGTATTTGATACCGGTGCGGTTGCTCACATTTGTAACTCAAAACAGGAGCTGCGGAATAAGCGGAGACTGGCGAAGGACGAGGTAACGATGCGCGTCGGGAATGGTTCCAAGGTCAATGTGATCGCCGTCGGCACGCTACCTCTACATTTACCTTCGGGATTAGTTTTAAACCTTAATAATTGTTATTTAGTGCCAGCTTTGAGCATGAACATTGTATCAGGATCTCGTTTAATTCGAGATGGCTACTCATTTAAATCCGAGAATAATGGTTGTTCTATTTATATGAGAGATATGTTTTATGGTCATGCTCCGATGGTGAATGGTTTATTCTTAATGAATATCGAGCGTAATGCTACACATGTTCATAGTGTGAGTACCAAAAGATGTAAGATTGATAATGATAGTCCCACATACTTGTGGCACTGCTGCCTTGGTCACATAGGTGTCAAACGCATGAAGAAGCTCCATGCTGATGGACTTTTAGAGTCTCTTGATTACGAATCATTTGACACATGCGAACCATGCCTCATGGGTAAAATGACCAAGACTCCGTTCTCAGGAACAATGGAGCAAGCAACCAACTTATTGGAAATCATACATACTGATGTGTGCGGTCCAATGAGTGTTGAGGCTTGCGGTGGCTATCGTTATGTTCTCACCCTCACTGATGACTTGAGTAGATATGGGTATGTCTACTTAATGAAACACAAGTCTGAGACCTTTGAAAAGTTCAAGGAATTTCAGAGTGAGGTTGAGAATCAACGTGACAGGAAAATCAAGTTCCCGCGATCAGATCGTGGAGGAGAATACTTGAGTCACGAGTTTGGCACACACTTAAGAAAATGTGGAATAGTTTCACAACTCACGCCGCCTGGAACACCTCAGCGTAATGGTGTGTCCGAACGTCGTAATCGCACTCTATTAGATATGGTGCGATCTATGATGTCTCTTACCGATTTATCGCTATCTTTTTGGGGCTATGCTTTAGAGACTGCCGCATTCACTTTAAATAGGGCTCCGTCGAAATCCGTTGAGATGACACCGTATGAATTATGGTTTGGGAAGAAACCTAAGCTGTCGTTTCTAAAAGTTTGGGGATGCGATGCTTATGTCAAGAAATTTCAACCTGAAAATCTCGAACCCAAGTCGGAAAAAAGCGTCTTCATGGGATACCCTAAAGAAACTATTGGGTATACCTTCTACCTCAGATCCGAAGGCAAGATCTTTGTAGCCAAGAATGGATCCTTTCTAGAGAAAGAGTTTCTCTCGAAAGAAGTAAGTGGGAGGAAAGTAGAACTTGATGAAGTATTACCTCTTGAACCGGAAAATGGCGCAACTCAAGAAAATGTTCCTGAGGTGCCTGCACCGACTAGAGAGGAAGTTAATGATGATGATCATGAAACTTCAGATCAAGTTGCTACTGAACTTCGTAGGTCCACAAGGACACGTTCCGCACCAGAGTGGTACGGCAACCCTGTCTTGGAAATCATGTTGTTAGACAACGGTGAACCTTCGAACTATGAAGAAGCGATGGCGGGCCCGGATTCCGACAAATAGCTAGAAGCCATGAAATCCGAGATAGGATCCATGTATGAAAACGAAGTATGGACTTTGACTGACTTGCCTGTTGAGCGGCGAGCCATAGAAAATAAATGGATCTTTAAGAAGAAGACAGACGCGGATGGTAATGTGACCATATATAAAGCTCGGCTTGTCGCTAAGGGTTATCGACAAGTTCAAGGGGTTGACTACGATGAGACTTTCTCACCGGTAGCGAAGCTAAAGTCCGTCCGAATCATGTTAGCAATTGCCGCATTCTATGATTATGAGATATGGCAAATGGACGTCAAAACGACATTCCTTAATGGTTTCCTTAAGGAAGAATTGTATATGATGCAGCCGGAAGGTTTTGTCGATCCTAAGAATGCTGACAAGGTGTGCAAGCTCCAACGCTCGATTTATGGGCTGGTGCAAGCATCTCGGAGTTGGAACATTCGCTTTGATGAGATGATCAAAGCGTTTGGGTTTACGCAGACTTATGGAGAAGCCTGTGTTTACAAGAAAGTGAGTGGGAGCTCTGTAGCATTTCTCATATTATATGTAGATGACATACTTTTGATGGGAAATGATATAGAACTCTTGAACAGCATTAAGGCCTACTTGAATAAGAGTTTTTCAATGAAGGACCTTGGAGAAGCTGCATATATATTAGGCATCAAGATCTATAGAGATAGATCAAGACGCCTCATAGGTCTTTCACAAAGCACATACCTTGATAAGATATTGAAGAAATTCAATATGGATCAGTCTAAGAAGGGGTTCTTGCCTGTGTTACAAGGTGTGAAATTGAGCTCAGCTCAATGTCCGACCACGGCAGAAGATATAGAAGAGATGAGTGTCATCTCCTATGCCTCAGCCATAGGTTCTATTATGTATGCCATGATGTGTACCAGACCTGATGTAAACCTTGCCGTATGTTTGGTAGGAAGGTACCAAAGTAATCCCGGCAAGGAACACTGGACAGCGGTCAAGAATATCCTGAAATACCTGAAAAGGACTAAGGAAATGTTTCTCGTTTATGGAGGTGACGAAGAGCTCGTCGTAAAAGGTTACGTCGACGCTAGCTTCGAGACAGATCTGGATGACTCCAAGTCACAAACCGGATACGTGTATATTTTGAATGGTGGGGCAGTAAGCTGGTGCAGTTGCAAGCAGAGTGTCGTGGCGGGATCTACATGTGAAGCGGAGTACATGGCAGCCTCGGAGGCAGCGCATGAAGCAATTTGGGTGAAGGAGTTCATCACCGACCTAGGAGTCATACCCAATGCGTCGGGGCCAATCAAACTCTTCTGTGACAACACTGGAGCTATTGCACTTGCCAAGGAGCCCAGGTTTCACAAGAAGACAAGGCACATCAAGCGTCGCTTCAACTCCATTCGTGAAAATGTTCAAGATGGAGACATAGATATTTGTAAAGTACATACGGACCTGAATGTAGCAGATCCGTTGACTAAACCTCTCCCTAGAGCAAAACATGATCAATACCAGAATTCCATGGGTGTTCGATTCATCACAATGTAACTAGATTATTGACTCTAGTGCAAGTGGGAGACTGTTGGAAATATGCCCTAGAGGCAATAATAAAAGCATTATTATTATATTTCCTTGTTCATGATAATTGTATTTATTCATGCTATAATTGTGTTATCCGGAAATCGTAATACATGTGTGAATACTTAGACACCAACATGTCCCTAGTAAGCCTCTAGTTGACTAGCTCGTTGATCAACAGATAGTCATGGTTTCCAGACTATGGACATTGGATGTCATTGATAACGAGATCACATCATTAGGAGAATGATGTGATGGACAAGACCCAATCCTAAACATAGCACAAGATCGTATAGTTCGTTTGCTAGAGTTTTCCAATGTTAAGTATCTTTTCCTTAGACCATGAGATCGTGTAACTCCCGGATACCGTAGGAGTGCTTTGGGTGTACCAAACGTCACAACGTAACTGGGTGACTATAAAGGTATACTACGGGTATCTCCGAAAGTGTCTGTTGGGTTGACACGGATCAAGACTGGGATTTGTCACTCCGTATGACGGAGAGGTATCACTGGGCCCACTCGGTAATGCATCATCATTATGAGCTCAAAGTGACCAAGTGTCTGGTCACGGGATCATGCATTACGGTACGAGTAAAGTGACTTGCCGGTAACGAGATTGAACAAGGTATTGGGATACCGACGATCGAATCTCGGGCAAGTAGCATACCGATTGACGAAGGGAATTGTATACGGGGTTGCTTGAATCCTCGACATCGTGGTTCATCCGATGAGATCATCGAGGAGCATGTGGGAGCCAGCATGGGTATCCAGATCCGGCTGTTGGTTATTGACCGGAGAGCGATCTCGGTCATGTCTACATGTCTCCCGAACCCGTAGGGTCTACACACTTAAGGTTCGGTGACGCTAGGATTGTAGGGATATGTATATGCAGTAACCCGAATATTGTTCGGAGTCCCGAATGAGATCCCGGACGTCACGAGGAGTTCTGGAATGGTCCGGAGGTAAAGAATTATATATAGGAAGTGCTATTTCGGCCGTCGGGACAAGTTTCGGGGTCACCGGTATTGTACCGGGACCACCGGAAGGGTCCCGGGGGTCCACCGGGTGGGGCCACCTATCCCGGAGGGCCCCATGGGCTGAAGTGGGAAGGGATCCAGCCCAAAGTGGGCTGGGGCGCCACTTCCTCTAGGGCCCATGCGCCTAGGGTGGGGGAAACCCTAAAGGGGGCGCCCCCTTACTTGGGGGGCAAGCCCCCCACCCCTTGGCCGCCGCCCCCCTAGAAGATTGCATCTCCTAGGGCCGGTGCCCCCCCTAGGCCCCCCTATATATAGTGGGGGGGATGGAGGACCTCTTACCTTTGCCTTTGGTGCCTCCCTCTCCCTCTCCAACACATCCTCCTCCTCCATAGAGCTTGGCGAAGCCCTGTCGGAGTACTGCAGCTCCATCACCACCACGCCGTCGTGCTGCTGCTGGAGCCATCTTCCTCAACCTCTCCTTCCCCCTTGCTGGATCAAGAAGAAGGAGACGTTACGTTGACCGTACGTGTGTTGAACGCGGAGGTGCCGTCCGTTCGGCGCTAGGATCTCCGGTGATTTGGATCACGTCGAGTACAACTTCCTCATCCCCGTTTTTTGAACGCTTCCACGCGTGATATACAAAGGTATGTAGATGCAATCCAATCACTCGTTGCTAGATGAACTCCTAGATGGATCTTGGTGAAACCGTAGGAAAATTTTTGTTTTTCTGCAACGTTCCCCAACAAGAAATCCCTTGGTCTGGAGCTCCACTAGCTCGCTGTGCGGGACGGAACACCTCTTCCAATCTCCAAGCTGAGAGCTGGAAGGGCGAGAGGAGGAGATGCGGCGGCCGGCCAAGATGGAATGGACCTCTGTCGGATACGCTCTCTGATGAATACTCGCGGAAGGAAGAAGGTGTGGTTTGAATCTAAATCCTCGTCCCCTTAAATAGGCGGCTCATTTATGCGTCTAGGGGTGTGGATGTAAAAACACTCAGACTTTTCGTATTCGTTTGACACGTGGGAGACGGCCATTATTGGGCATAGAAACCAAGGAGCGCAACATTTACAAGAAACCGGACTTTATTCAACAGGTACACGGAATTTGGAGGAGAACCCGCCTTGCAATGCCGAAGACAATCTGCGCGCCGGACTAATCGTCATTGAAGCCTGGTTCGGGGGTTACTGAGGGAGTCCTAGATTAGGGGGTGTCCGGATAGCCGGACTATACCTTCAGCCGGACTCCAGGACTATGAAGATACAAGATTGAAGACTTCGTCCCGTGTCCGGGAGGGACTTTCCTTGGCGTGGAAGGCAAGGTTGGCGATACGGATATGTAGATCCCATTGTAACCGACTTTGTGTAACCCTAACCCTCTCCGGTGTCTATATAAACCGGAGGGTTTTAGTCCGTAGGACAACATACACAACAATCATACCATAGCCTAGCTTCTAGGGTTTAGCCTCTCCGATCTCGTGGTAGATCTACTCTTGTACTACCCATATCATCAATATTAATCAAGCAGGACGTAGGGTTTTACCTCCATCAAGAGGGCCCGAACCTGGGTAAAACTTCGTATCCCTTGCCTCCTGTTACCATCCGGCCTAGACGCACAGTTCGGGACCCCCTATCCGAGATCCGCCGGTTTTGACACCGACAGTGAGATTTTTGAATTGAGCCCTATAAACCGGAAAGGAGGAAGTATGTTACTACCTCTATAGTGAGGAGTAACATAAGTGTGGTAACATATAACACTTCATTTATTAGGCTATATACTCATCTTGCCTTGATATGTGTTATGTTACTCATACTATTAGTAACTAGCTATGTTACCACTTTTCTTTCTTTATCCATTTATTACTTGTTATATCATCTATTTTATTTAGATATGTGTGATATTACTACCTATGTTACTTCCACTGTGGATAGTCTTACATGAGAGCCCATTACCCTCACTTTTTATGTCTCTCTTCTTCACGTATGTAAAATTGTCATGTAAACTGGTTATAAGCCTACTATAATACTTACTCTTAGACCTATGAACCAAAGTAGCAGAACCAATACACATTCGATTTATTTTGCAATAAATTAACGGCACATTGTCGTCAAAACACGACAAGCAGCTCACCTTCTCAGAGAATCTCCAACAGCCGCGCTAAACAAGCATCGCGCCGCAAATTTTGCATTTTAGCATGCGCGCAACCTGTAGACAAGCTCTAGCGGGCGTGCAATAACCGCGCGCGCGGCATATGTAGTTGGGCACGCGGTCCGAAACGTCAACTCGCGCTGTGTATTTGGGGCGCGGGCTTCCGCGTGCGGCACACACGAGCGCTCGCGCCGCACTCTCTCCTTCCCGCCGCCTTCGCCCCGCGCACGCCGGCGCCGGCGAACTTGACCCGATGGACGCACGCGCCGGCACCCCGCTCACCCCATTCTATAGCCGCGACCCCTCCCCCACCGGCGCGATGGGAGGAATGTCTTCCGGTGTGCCTCCTCACACACATTCTCACAAAAATGCTGTCGAAAATCTTGCCAACACCGTCGGAGTTTCACGTGATGCAGTGCGCGATGAGGAGGAGGAGGAAGAATCATCTTCGGAGGAGGAAGAATCGTCTTCCAAAGATGAGGACGAAGAAGAGGACGAGGCTTGATGTGTCTTTCGTTTGTGTCATGAACTTGGTTTGCATTTTGAACTTGGTTGGATGAACTTGTGGGCATGAATTTTTATTCATCAACTTGTTTGTGTGAAATTTATATGTCATGTTCATTGCATTTTGAAGGTTTCAAATTCAATTTGTGTCCGAAATGCAACATATACAATGCCCCAGCAAGTTACGCGCGCTACATTTTTTACGTGCTGCATTTTAACACGACAGTTGAAGCCAGCGCTGCCGGCCTCACAAAACAAAACAAAAGCGCGCGGCAAAGTAATTTTTTACACGCAGCGTATAGCGCGGTTGTTGAAGATGCTCGCACCGCGCGGCTGTTGAAGATGCTCTCACGTGCCCGCTCTCTGCCCCACGCATGCACCCATGCATGCATGCATGCGCCAAGCACACCACCCAGCCCACGCATCCATGGATGCATGCCCGACGCAATTAGCGTGGTATTAAAGCTTCTTCTTTTTAGGCGCTGCCAAACTGCTTTTTAGGCCGGTTTTTTTGGTAGCTTAAAAAATAAACTGCCGTTCTTCAGTTTTAAAAAATAAGCCGTCGTCAACGTGTCAATCTAAATGAATGGCGTTTTTATTCACTTTTTGTTTGTTTGGATTAGTCGCCCGCTCAGTGTCCGTCTTCTTTTTGATTTGAGTCGACAGTGTGTCCAACGCGCCGAGCCATATTTGCCGGCATGGCCGGCTGGCCGCCCTCTTTCAACAAATACACACATATTTTGCATTATTTCACAAGCAAATATAGAGTTTCACAACCAATTTCACAAGCAAATATAGAGTTTCACAACCAAATATAAAGCATAGTTTCACAACCAAATAAAGCATAGTTTTACAAGCCAAATAAAAATTAAATTGTCTCATAGTTTTACATGCCAAATAAAAAAATTCATCTATTGGTTGTCAACATGAGCTGACGTATGCTCGCCAAATCATTTTGCAGCTGCATGTGAGTTTCTCAATCATGCATTTAATGATGAAGTTAGGTGAACTGTTCAAACGTTGCCGCTCCTCTATGCTTAGGCACAAAATTCTCACCCTAAAACTGAAGTCCTTGATCATAGATACGTTCCGTACGCTCATCTTCTATGATCATATTGTGCATGATCACACAAGTAGTCATCACCTCCCACAGCTTCTTCGTGCTCCAAGTCCTAGTAGGATACCGAACGATGCCCCATCGAGATTGCAAAACACCAAAGGCACACTCGACGTCCTTCCTAGCACTCTCTTGCTCTTGGAAAAATCTTTTCTTCTTCCCTCCGATAGGGTTGGGGATTGTCTTCACAATAGTGGTCCACTAAGGTTAGATACCGTCACCTAGGTAGTAACCTTTGTCGTAGTTATGAATGTTAATGGTAACATTCAACGACGAGTTGTTGCCCTCGGCAAGCCTTGCAAACACCGGCGAGCGCCGAAGCACATTGATATCATTGTGTGATCCGGTCATGCCAAAGAAAGAGTGCCAGATCTTGAGATCTTGTGATGCCACGGCCTTAAGTATGACAGTACAAGTCCTCACATGGCCCTTATACTGCCCTTGTCAAGCAGAAGGACAGTTCTTCCACTCCCAATGCATGCAGTCTATGCTGCCAAGCATCCCTGGGAAGCCCCTGTTGGCATTCATTGCCAACAAGCGGACTGTATCTTGAGAGTCGGCTCTCTCAAGTACTCAGGGCCAAGCACATCAATCACATCCTTACAGAACTTGTAGATGGAGTCTAGGCATGTAGTCTCGCTCATACAGACGTACTCATCAATGAGATCACCGGGAACCCCGTATGCAAGCATCCGGACGGCTGCAGTGCATTTCTGATAAGATGAGAAGCCAATCTTTCCAACGACATCCTCTTTGCACTCGGAATAGTCATCGTATCCGACCACTCCCTCTCTAATACAGTTGAAAAGATGCCTACTCATACGAAAATGCCGCCGGAATTTCTAATGTCTGAACAGCGGGTTGGTTGTGTCAAAGTAGTCCTTCCAAAGAAGGAAATGACCGCTCTCTCGGTTGCGATTCAATGCCAGAAGGTGCTCCGAGATGGAGCCACAGAAGAATGGCCGTTAGTTGTTAAGGTGGCGATGGACCAACACGACAACCAAGATCTCCTCCTCCTCATCGGACGAGGAATCATCAGAGTCACAAAGGAAATTATGGAAAAAGAACTCGTCAGCCGAGTCCATTTTGTACCGACAGTTTGGGCGTCGATGAAGGAGCCGGCCGGCGAAGGGAGGCGTGCCTCCCTTGGACCAGGTGGCTGGCCTGTAGGCGTCCGACGAGCGTGCCAGCGTCCGACGAGCTTGCCGACGTCAGGATGAAGGAGCTGGCCAGGGCGGCGAGGCGGCTTCCTTCTTGCGATGGGGGTCGGGGAGGTGGGGGTGGGAAGCTTTGGTGCCCCGGCGGCGAGATGGTGTTGGCGGCACGTGGGAGGTGGCGGCCTTGGGGGAGATATGTGATAACCCACAAGTACAGGGGATTAGTTGTAGCCTCTTTCGATCAGTAAGAGTGTCGAACCAAACGAGGAGCTAAAGGTAGAACAAATATTCCCTCAAGTTCTATCGACCATCGATACAACTCTACGCACGCTTAACATTCGCTTTACCTAGAACAAGTATGAAACTAGAACTACTTTGTAGGTGTTGTAGGATAGATTCGCAAGATAATAAAGAGAACATAAATAAAAACTAGGGGCTATTTAGATAAATAAACAATTAAGTTAGTATAGCGAGTGCGGAAAAGTGGTGGTAGGAGTTGCGGAATTGTACCTAAGCAATTGTACCCAGAGGGGCCGGCTTCTAGCAGGCGGCCCCAAACGCCCTCAAAGTCTGAGCCACCATGAATGCGATGAAACGAGGCGTGGCTACAGAGAAGCCTGCCACCCTCGAATCCAGGGCGGGTCGTGGCTACAGTGTGTCGTACCGGCTGGTGATCTCCCGTGCGGTGCGGCACTGTAGCCCCTCCGCCCATGACATTACCCAAGATAGAACGGGCCTAGCTCCCACGACGGGCTGTCGGTACAGCCCGCAGGCGGCGGGTCCTACCATCCTATGGAAAGCCAGAAGGTGGCAGGCTCAGCTAGCCGTCTAGGGGAGAGGTCGGCTTCCAGCAGGCGGCCCTCCCCTTCTTAAGAGTTTGTGCACCGTCAGCCAGGAGAAATAGGGAATGGCTACAGTAAATGACCACCACGCGGCGGGACTGTAGCCACACCTTCCCCGACAAAGCAAGCGTCATTAGAAGCACAACTATAGTGATGAGCTGCCGGCAAGGCCCGCAAGCGGTGGGCGCGTCCTATTGGCCGAGTACAAGACAGCCGGCGGGGCCCACTAGTCGGCGGGCCCCAGCTGCCAGTGGAGAAGCCGGCCACAAGAGACACTGATGGCCTGGGCCTACGCCCGGTCAGATTACCATTGTACCCCTGGGGGTAGGCCTATATAAACCCCCCAAGGCACCCATGCAAAGGGTTCAGATTCTTAGAGAAACACAAACACACACATAGAGAGAGAGGGAGCTAGGGCTAGCCTTGTTCTTCTTCCTTCTCCAGAGAAACAGCTCAAGGAGCAATCTTGTATCCACTCTTATTGAGTTAGTGATCATGCGGAGACCCCGCAGAGCAGGACTAGGGGTGTTATCTCCTAGCAGAGCCCCGAACCTGGGTAAGATCCGTCGGCATGCATGTCTTCGCCTCATCCCATTTCCTGGCACCGGCGACGTCTTATTAGCCCCCTCCATGATAAGCTATCCTTTGGCATATGTCGCACGACACCCCTGACATTCCCTTTCCCAGCATTCTTTCATTAATTTCATGTCCGCGTTCTAGTCTTCAGTTATGTCTAACCTTGCTACCTCTTGAGCACTGCATTGGTTTTCCCCGAAGAGGAAGGGATGATGCAGCAAAGTAGCGTAAGTATTTCCCTTAGTTTTTAAGAACCAAGATATCAATCCAGTAGGAGGCTACGCGCGAGTCCCTCGTACCTGCACAAAACAAATAAATCCTCGCAACCAACACGAATAGGGGTTGTCAATCCCTACACGGCCACTTACGAGAGTGAGATCTGATAGATATGATAAGATAATATTTTCTGTATTTTTGTGATAAAGATGCAAAGTAAATTAAAGGCAAAGTAAAAAGTTAAGGAAATAACTAAGTAGTAGGAGATTAATATGATAAAGATAGACCCGGGGCCATAGGTTTCACTAGTGGCTTCTCTCGAGAGCATAAGTATTCTACGGTGGGTGAACAAATTACTGTTGAGCAATTGACATAATTGAGCATAGTTATGAGAATATCTAGGTATGATCATGTATATAGGCATCACGTCCGAGACAAGTAGACCGACTCCTGCCTGCATCTACTACTATTACTCCACTCATCGACCGCTATCCAGCATGCATCTAGAGTATTAAGTTAAAAAACAGAGTAACGCCTTAAGCAAGATGACATGATGTAGAGGGATAGACTCATGCAATATGATGAAAACCCCATCTTGTTATCCTCGATGGCAAAAATACAATACGTGCCTTGCTGCCCCTACTGTCACTGGGAAAGAACACCGCAAGATTGAACCCAAAGCTAAGCACTTCTCTCATTGCAAGAAAGATCAATCTAGTAGGCCAAACCAAACTGATAATTCGAAGAGACTTGCAAAGATAACAAATCATACATAAAAGAATTCAGAGAAGATTCAAATATTGTTCATAGATAGACTTGATCATAAACCCACAATTCATCGGTCTCAACAAACACACCGCAAAAAGAAGATTACATTGAATAGTTCTCCACAAGAGAGGGGGGAACATTGTATTGAGATACAAAAAGAGAGAAGAAGACATCTAGCTAATAACTATGGACCCGTAGGTCTGAGGTAAACTACTCACACTTCATCGGAGAGGCTATGGTGTTGATGTAGAAGCCCTCCGTGATCGATGCCCCCTCCGGCGGAGCTCTGAAACAGGCCCCAAGATCGGATCTCATGGATACAGAAAGTTACGGCGGTGGAATTAGGGTTTTGGCTCCGTCTTTGATCGTTTGGGGGTACATAGGTATATATAAGAGGAAGGAGTACGCCGGTGGAGCAACAGGGGGCCCACGAGGGTGGAGGGCACGCCTGGTGGGGTAGGCGCGCCCCCTACCTCGTGGCCTCCTCTTTTGTGTCTTGATGTAGGGTCCAAGTCTCCCGGATCTTGTTTGTTGAGAAAATCACGTTCCCAAAGGTTTCATTTCGTTTGGACTCCGTTTGATATTCCTTTTCTTCGAAACCCTAAAACAGGCAAAAAACAGCAATTCTGGGCTGGGCCTTCAGTTAATAGATTATTCCCAAAAATAATATAAAAGTGGATAATTAAGCCCAATAATGTCCAAAACAGTATAGCATGGAGCAATCAAAAATTATAGATACGTTGGAGACGTATCAAGCATCCCCAAGCTTAATTCCTGCTCGTCCTCGAGTAGGTAAATGATAAAAACAGAATTTTTGATGCGGAGTGCTACTTGGCATAATTTTAATGTAATTCTTCTTAATTGTAGCATGAATATTCAGATCCGAAAGATTCAAGACAAAAGTTCATATTGACATAAAAATAATAATACTTCAAGCATACTAACTAAGAAATTATGTCTTCTCAAAATAACATGGCCAAAGAAAGTTCATCCCTACAAAATCATATAGTTTAGTCATGTTTCATTTTCGTCACACAAAAATGCTCTCATCATGCACAACCCCGATGACAAGCCAAGCAATTGTTTCATACTTTAGTAATCTCAAACCTATAAACTTTCACGCAATATATGAGCGCGAGCCATGGACATAGCACTATAGGTGGAATAGAATATAATGAGGGGGGTTATGTGGAGAAGACAAAAAAAGAGAAAGTCTCACATCAACGAGGCTAATCAATGAGCTATGGAGATGCCCATCTATTGATGTTAATACAAGGAGTAGGGATTGCCATGCAACGGATGCACTAGAGCTATAAATATATGAAAGCTCAACAAAAGAAACTAAGTGGGTGTGCATCCAACTTGCTTGCTCACGAAGACCTAGGGCACTTGAGGAGGCCCATTGTTGGAATATACAAGACAAGTTCTATAATGAAAATTCCCACTAGTATATGTAAGTGATAAAACAAGAGACTCTCTATCAAGAAGATTACGGTGCTACTTTGAAGCACAAGTGTGGCAAATGATAGTAACATTGTCCCTTCTCTCTTTTTCTCTCATTTTTTGGGCCTTTTCTTTTTTTTGGCCTTTCTCTTTTTTATAATTCCTCACTTGGGACAATGCTCTAGAAAATGATGATCATCACACTTCTATTTATTTACAACTCAATGATTACAACTCGATACTAGAACAAAAGATGACTCTATATGAATGCCTCCGGCGGTGTACCGGGATATGCAATGGACCAAGAGTGACATGTATGAAAGAATTATGAACGGTGGCTTTGCCACAAATACTATGTCAACTACATGATCATGCTAAGCAATATGACAATGATGAATGTGTCATTATAAACGGAATGGTGGAAAGTTGCATGGCAATATATCTCGGAATGGCTATGGAAATGCCATAATAGGTAGGTATGGTGGCTGTTTTGAGGAAGATATAAGGAGGTTTATGTGTGAAAGAGTGTATCATATCACGGGGTTTGGATGCACCGGTGAAGTTTGCGCCAACTCTCAATGTGAGAAAGGGCAATGCACGGTACCAAAGAGGGTAGCAATGATGGAAGGGTGAGAGTGCGTATAATCCATGGATTCAACATTAGTCATAAGGAACTCACATACTTATTCCAAAAATCTACAAGTCATCAAAAACCTCGGCACTATGCGCATCCTCCTAGGGGGATAGATTGGTAGGAAAAGACCATCGCTCGTCCCCGACCGCCACTCATAAGGAGGACAATCAAATAACACCTCATGTTTCAAATTTGTTACACAACGTTTACCATACGTGCATGCTACGGGACTTGCAAACTTCAACACAAGCATTTCTCAATTTCACAACTACTCAACTAGCATTACTTTGATATTATTACCTCCATATCTCAAAACAATCATCAAGCATCAAACTTCTCTTAGTATTCAAAACACTTATAAGAAAATTTTCTTATTAATCTTGTATACCTAGCATATTAGGATTTTAAGTAAATTACCATGCTATTTAAGACTCTCAAAATAATCTAAGTGAAGCATGAGAGATCAATAGTTTCTATAAAACGAATCCACCACCGTGCTCTAAAAGATATAAGTGAAGTACTAGAGCAAAACTATATAACTCAAAAGATATAAGCGAAGCACATAGAGTATTCTAACAAATTCTAAATCATGTATGGCTCTCTCAAAAGGTGTGTACAGCAAGGATGATTGTGGTAAACTAAAAAGTAAAGACTCAAATCATACAAGACGCTCCAAACAAAACACATATCATGTGGCGAATAAAAATATAGCTCCAAGTAAAGTTACCGATAGAAGTAGACGAAAGAGGGGATGCCTTCCGGGGCATCCCCAAGCTTTGGCTTTTAGGTGTCCTTAGATTATCTTGGGGGTGCCATGGGCATCCCCAAGCTTAGGCTCTTGCCACTCCTTGTTCCATAATCCATCAAATCTTTAGCCAAAACTTGAAAACTTCACAACACAAAACTTAAAGTAGAAAATCTCGTGAACTCCGTTAGCGAAAGAAAACAAAAGACCACTTCAAGGTACTGTAATGAACTCATTCTTTATTTATATTGGTGTTATACCTACTGTATTCCAACTTCTCTACGATTTATAAACTATTTTACTAGCCATAGATTCATAAAAATAAGCAAACAACACACGAAAAACAGAATCTGTCAAAAACAGAACAGTCTATAGTAATCTGTAGCTAGCGCAAGATCTGGAACCCCAAAAATTTCTAAAATAAATTTCTGGACGTGAGGAATTTATCCATTAATCATCTGCAAAAATAATTAACTAAATAGCACTTTCCAAATAAAAATGGCAGTAGTTCTCATGAGCGCTAAAGTTTCTGTTTTTTACAGCAAGTTTAACAAGACTTTTCCCAAGTCTTCCCAACGGTTCTACTTGGCACAAACACTAATTAAACACAAAAAACACAACCAAAACAGAGGCTAGATAAATTATTTATTACTAAACAGGAGCAAAAAGCAAGGAATAAAAATAAAATTGGGTTGCCTCCCAACAAGCGTTATCGTTTAATGTCCCTAGCTAGGCATAACAAGCAAGGATAGATCTAGGTATTGCCATCTTTGGTAGGCAATCCATAAGTGGCTCTCATAATAGATTCATAAGATAATTTAATTTTCTTTTTAGGAAAGTGTTTCATGCCTTTCCTCAATGGAAACTGGAATCTAATATTTCCTTCCTTCATATCAATAATTGCACCAATCGTTCTAAGGAAAGGTCTACCAAAAATAATAGGACATGAAGGATTGCAATCTATGTCAAGAACAATAAAATCTACGGGCATATAATTCCTATTTGCAACAATAAGAACATCATTAATTCTTCCCATAGGTTTCTTAATAGTGAAATCCGCAAGGTGCAAGTTTAGAGAGAAATTATCAAAATCACGTAAACCTAACAAATCACATAAAATTTTTGGAATCGTGGAAACACTAGCATAAAGTTTTCTAGGGATAGAAACTTCCAATTCAAGTTTTTCTTCATAAGATTGCATCAAGGCATCAATGATATGTTTAGTAAACGCTTTATTTTGGCTGTAAGCGTGAGGAGAATTTAGCACGGATTGTAACAAGGAAATACAATCAATCAAAGAGCAATTTTCATAGTTAAATTCCTTGAAATCCATAATAGTGGGTTTAGCAACATCTAGGGTTTTAATTCCATCAATCCCACTTTTATCAATTTTAGCATCAAGATCAACAAATTCCGAATTCTTGAAACGCCTTCTAGGTAAAGGTGGATCATATTCAGTCCCATCATTATCAAGATTCATATTGCAAAACAAAGATTTAAAAGGGGACACATCAATATCTTCATCTTTATTTTCATAGGAACTAGGAGAACACGCTCTTATAAAGACATCTTTCTTAGCACGCATCCTAGCGGTTCTTTTTTTGCACTCATCAATGGAAATTCTCATGGCTTTGAGAGACTCATTGATACCATGCTTAGGTGGAATAGATCTAAGTTTTAAAGAATCAACATCAAGAGAAATTCTATCAACGTTCCTAGCCAAATCATTAATCTTAAGCATTTTTTCTTCAATCAAAGCATTAAAATTCTTTTGCAAAGTAATAAATTCTTTAATATTAGATTCAAAATCAGAGGGCATCTTATTATAATTTTCATAAGAATTGTTGTAGGAATTACCATAATTATTAGAGGGATTACTAGGATAAGGCCTAGGATTAAAATTTCCTATATACGCGTTGTTACCAAAATTGTTCCTACCAACAAAATTCACATCCATAGATTCATTATTATTCTCAATCAAAGTAGACAATGGCATATCATTAGGATCAGAAGAAACACTTTTACTAGTAAATAATTTCATAAGTTCATCCATCTTTCCACTCAAGACATTAATTTCTTCTATCGCATGCACCTTTTTATTAGTGGATCTTTCAGTATGCCATTGAGAATAATTAATCATAATATTATCTAGGAGTTTAGTAGCTTCTCCTAAATTGATTTCCATAAAAGTTCCTCCCGCGGCCCATTCTAAAAGATTTCTAGAAGCAAAATTCAATCCGGCATAAAAGTTTTGTATAATCATCCATAAATTTAAACCATGAGTAAAGCAATTACGTATCATTAGTTTCATTCTCTCCCAAGCTTGTGCAACATGTTGATGATCAAGTTGCTTAAAATTCATAATATCGTTTCTAAGAGAGCTGATCTTAGCGCGAGGGAAATACTTAGAGATAAATGCATCTTTGCACTTGTTTCATGAATCAATACTATTTTTAGGCAAAGACGAAAACCAAGTTTTAGCACGATCTTTAAGCGAAAAAGGAAATAGCTTCAATTTAACAATAACATTATCCACATCTTTCTTCTTTTGCATATCACACAAAGCAACGAAGCTATTTAGATGGGTAGCGACATCTTCACTAGGAAGGCCGGAAAACGGATTTTTCATAACAATATTCAGCAAAACAGTATTAATTTCACAAGATTCAGCATCGGTAAGAGGAGCAATCGGAGTGCTAATAAATTCATTATTGTTGGTATTGGTGAAGTCACACAATTTAGTATTATCTTGAGCCATCATGACAAGCAAACAAACTAACACGCAAGCAAACAAAAAGCAAGCGGGCAAAAAGAGGCAAATAGAGAAAGAGAGGGAGGATAGAGAGAGAGGGCGAATAAAACGGCAAGGGTGAAGTGGGGGAGAGGAAAACGAGAGGCAAATGGCAAATAATGTAATGCATGAGATAAGGGTATGTGATGGGTACTTGATATGTTGACTTTTGCGTAGACCTGACCTGGTAACGGCGCCAGAAATCCTTCTTGCTACTTCTTGAGCACTGCGTTGGTTTTCTTCGAAGAGGAAGGGATGATGCAGCAAAGTAGCGTAAGTATTTCCCTCAGTTTTAGAGAACCAAGGTATCAATCCAGTAGGAGGCACTACTAGAAAAACCCCTATAGATAGACATTTAGTAGTAGCGTGAGTTTTTTTGGCCCGCGCTACTGCTATTTAGTAGTAGCGCGGCAGAAAAAACACGCTACTGGTATGACTTAGTAGTAGCGCGGGCATAAAAAACCTGCGCTGCTACTAAATGATTTCCACCCTGCCCCCTCATCAGACAATAGTAATAGCGTGGGGTATAAAACCTGCGCTACTGCTATATGAATAGTTGTAGCGCAGGTGAGGCTGGTCACAATGGGCAAGAACATAAGCTAGTAATTTACACGCTTCCCTAGACTATGTTACTACCTCCATAGTGGGTAGGAACATCTATGTAGTGTCATGCAACAATGTATTTATTAAGTTATATACTCATTATTTTTTGAAGTGTGTGATGTTCCGGTAACTTAGCTAGTTATCACAAGCACATTTTTCTTTATTAAATATGTGCCACATAAGCAAAGTTGTATTGGAGTGTGTGATGTTACTCCTAAATTGATCAGCGTGAGACACACCGCGCTGCTACTGTGCCACCAACCGTCCACTCCACGTACTCCCACGCCACCCACCCCGAGCCAGATCTAGATCGAGACCCCCTGCACCAGCGGCCTCCCGTCCCCCCTTCCTCAACCTCCTCTCCTGCGCTGTCCACCGGAGGCCCCCGCACACACGGGAAACTGCTGCTCGGCGTCTCCAGCAGCCAAGGCCGGGCTCCCGGCCTCTGCGCGGCGTCGTCTCTTCCTTCCCCGTCGCCATCTGTCACCGTCGTCGTCGCGGTCCGGCCCTCCGCGCCGCAGCGGTAAGCACGCAAGCACGCACGCCGCTGCTCCCCTGCCTCTCTCCCCGTCCATCTCCGTCGATTCCCTTTGTCGGCGTCGGCGGGGAGTCGGCCTAGTGGACTGCGGTTCCCGCTTTGGTGGGTGGGGTCACAACTGATTTGGCCTGACGGTGGCGAGCGCCGATCGATTGATTGCAAGCCCCTGATGATGTGCTCGCTCCGCTGTGTCATCTAAAGATTACTAGTTTTGTTCATGATCTGTTCAGTGTTATTTTATTACTGCATTGGTAGGGATCTAGTGCACTGCCACCTAGTTTATTTTTTGCATAGTGCGTTGATCCCAGGCTCGCTGATGCGTAGGAGCAATTCATGTGGTTCTACAGATCGTCACCGATAATGCGGGGTGAAGAGGAAAAGGCTCATGAAACCCAGTAAATTTCTTGCTGGTTTAGTGCGCTTGTGTTCATCTTGTCGATTATATTAGGAGAAAACGCCCTTCCATGCTTCTTGTACTGATTCTGATTCTTAGGTTTTTACTTGTTGCTTTTCTAGGCATGTGTGTGTTCGTGTAGATTCACACAAAGAAATACCTGCCACGTGCAGGTTGGTTGTGGGGTTCGTTTGCTATTTTTCTTAGTGCTTCCATGTGCAAGAGAGGTAGTAGCTCTCTACCTTCAACAGAGTAGCCACATGGTTGACTACCAACCTTATACTTATGTTGTTGCTTGTTGGCCTGCTCCTTATAGTTGTCATGCTTGTGGTCGATTCAGCCGGGGATCAACAACGCCGTCGTCGCCGGTGGCATGGATACCATGTCCAATGCCCCCAAATACGCTGCAACAGCAAGGTTCCTACTAACTTAAGAAGAATGGCTCTGTAACTGTCGGCAGCTCTTCTAGTATAAAGTGTGTTGTTTACGTATTCTGACTAGTCGTTTACTATCTCTGTAGATAGTTTCTTAGATGGAAACCACGCAGAGTAGTTAGTGTACAGCCAGAGTCCTGTATGATATCTCAATCTTGAGTAAAGCATTTGAATTTAAGCTAGTAGATATTGAGCTCTGTGATTGAAGTGTCTCTGTTGAATACATCTAATCTGAAAAAATTTCACATTTGCTTCTCTGATAAGTAAGGTCTGTTTTCATTTACAGATAGAAGATAGCAACGGAGTGGTAAGGTTTGTGCAGAGATCTTCTCCTCCGTCGTCGTCTGCGACAAAGCTACTGGGTGCATCCGTCCATCTTCAGATCTGAGTGAAGAGGGCATCCGTCCATCTCAAAAGGTTTAATTTTTGTACCAGCTAATTAACTTGTCTTTTCATCAGTTCCTCCTTGAGTAATTGGAAAGGGAATTATATTAGACTGCTAGCTGATTCTTGGTGAAAATTGCTTTGCCTGTATGTATGTATGTAGAGAGTCTTGTAGCAATTATTCTTAGAGTAAACCAAAGCAGTATTCGATGATATGTTGTGAGTCACTGAAAATGTATAGTGTTTTTTTCTTCAGGATATGGATGACTATCTGAAAGTATGCAGGTTTCTTTCCAAACTTAACAACGGGATACTAGGTGAAAGAAATGCTGCCTACAAGGAGAGGTTGAGCAGCCTAGAGAATTTAGTACTGATCATGGTAAGGTTGACAAAGCCTGAAATCTCATTTTGATCCACGTTCAAAGATTACATGGTAGCATATATACTTGAAATTGGCATGGAATATCGAAATTCAAAATAGACTTCGCCTATTCCCTGTTTTGAAAAGCAGTGGGAATTGATTTTCTGAATTCCTTGGTTGTCTATTTCCCTATCCATGTAACAATAAATGTAGAACAGAATGTTAACCGTCAAATATTTCAAGCATATATAGCTCAAATACACAAGTATTAATTTCTTGTATACACCAAAACAACAAGATAGCATGAACACGTATAGCTAGGGTATGCATTTAGTAGGTGTCTTTCCGTTTCGAAGATTCATAATAGACTAAAAGAGACTGATAAATGAAGAAAATGCCCTACTGGGTCTGCACAAGTACCCGAACTAACAAGTTTTCACTTTCCCGATGTGGGCGCAGGGGTGATCGACGTGGACTACCGCGACCTGGTGGGCATCGTGCTCTTCAACCACTCGGAGACGGACTTCGCTGTGAAGCCCGGCGACCGCGTCATAGAGATGATTGTCCAGGTGATTGCGTCGCCGAGGTGGAGGACCTTGACGCCACCGTACGGAGTCGTCGAGGTGGAGTACCTTGACGCCACTGTCTGGAGGTTGCCCAGCTGAAGGACCTCGACGCCTTGGTAGATACATCTAGAGAAGTGGTCTACTTAGGTTGGTGGTGGAACGCTAGGGAAGGTACCTACCTTTCGGTGATGTTTGTGTGCGTCTGAAGTATAAATGGGATCTCGTGATCTCTTTGAATTGAGATGTTCAATGTTGTATCCATGAACGCTGCAAGTGCTAAGTAAGAATGTAAGTGTTAAAATGGTTCTGTGACCTTCATTTATTTTGCCATGGATGTGTCCTGATTTGTATCCATGAATATTGCATCTAAATTTTATTTTTTGGATTTCTAATTACTTAGCAGTAGCGTGGGGGAAGAATCATATTCCTAGTACTTAGGAATAGTAGTAGCGTGGGTTAGGAATAGTAGTAGCGTGGGTTGCACGCGCTACTATTAACTTTTTAGCAGTAGCGCGGGGTAAAAAACATGCTACTGCTAAAATTTAGCTGTAGCGCGCTACTGCTATACAAAAAACCTACGTTACTGGTAGCGTTTTCTTAATAGTGAGGCTATGCGCGAGTCCCTCGTACTTGCACAAAATAAATAAATCCTCGCAACCAACGCGAATAGGGGTTGTCAATCCCTACACGTCCACTTATGAGAGTGAGATTTGATAGATATGATACGATAATATTTTTGGTATTTTTGTGATAAAGATGCAAATTAAATTAAAGGCAAAGTAAAAAGTAAAGGAAATAACTAAGTAGTAGGAGATTAATATGATAAAGATAGACCCGGGGGTCATAGTTTCACTAGTGGCTTCTCTCGAGAGCATAAGTATTCTACGGTGGGTGAACAAATTACTGTTGAGCAATTGACGGAATTGAGCATAGTTATGAGAATATTTAGGTATGATCATGTATATAGGCATCACGTCCGAGACAAGTAGACCGACTCCTGCCTGCATCTACTACTATTACTCCATTCATCGACCGCTATCCAGCATGCATCTAGAGTATTAAGTTAAAAACAGAGTAACGCCTTAAGCAAGATGACATGATGTAGAGGGATAGACTCATGCAATATGATAAAAACCCCATCTTGTTATCCTTGATGGCAACAATACAATACGTACCTTGCTGCCCCTACTATCACTGGCAAAGGATACCGCAAGATTGAACCCAAAGCTAAGCACTTCTCCCATTGCAAGAAAGATCAATCTAGTAGGCCAAACCAAACTAATAATTCGAAGAGACTTGCAAAGATAACCAATCATACATAAAAGAATTCAGAGAAGATTCAAATATTGTTCATAGATAGACTTGATCATAAACCCACAATTCATCGGTCTCAACAAACACACCGCAAAAAGAAGATTATATCTAATAGTTCTCCACAAGAGAGGGGGAGAACATTGTTTTGAGATCCAAAAATAAAGAAGAAGCCATCTAGCTAATAACTATGGACCCGTAGGTCTGAGATAAACTACTCACACTTCATCGGAGGGGCTATGGTGTTGATGTAGAAGCCCTCCGTGATCGATGCCCCCTCCAGCGAAGCTCCGGAACAGGCCCCAGGATGGGATCTCGTGGATACATAAAGTTACGGTGGTGGAATTAGGGTTTTGGCTCCGTCTCTGATCGTTTGGGGGTACGTAGGTATATATAGGAGGAAGGAGTACGTCGGTGGAGCAATAGGGGGCCCACGAGGGTGGAGGGCGTGCCTGGTGGGGGTAGGCGCGCCCCCCTACCTCGTGGCCTCCTCTTTCGTGTCTTGACGTAGGGTCCAAGTCTCCCGGGTCTTGTTTGTTGAGAAAATCACGTTCCCGAAGGTTTCATTCCGTTTGGACTCCGTTTGATATTCCTTTTCTTCGAAACCCTAAAATAGACAAAAAACAGCAATTCTGGACTGGACCTCCGGTTAATAGGTTAGTCCCAAAAATAATATAAAAGTGGATAATAAAGCCCAATAATGTCCGAAACAGTAGATAAATAGCATGGAGCAATTAAAAATTATAAATACGTTGGAGATGTATCAAACCTGCAATACAACATAATTAACTTTAGCACGAGGACCTATGAAGTTCTAGTAATTTGCATTTGGTACATGACACACATACCTGACACCAGGAACTAGCATTAAAATTTATTTTTAGATTTAGACTATCGTAGAGTCTTCTCATTTCAAATCAACAAGATAGGAAAGAGTGAAATACCTTGGTGCAGATTGACAATGACAACGCAGATTTGTTGCCACAAATACTTGAGCCAACTTGCTCTGTGGAGAGTCATCTGCCTATTGCCTTACATATCTTTCAAGTAGCAAAATTGCATCAATGGCAATGCAGCTCTGAGAATTTCAGGTTCAAGATAAATGGCGGATTCAAACAACTTCCTTGTCTACAAAAGAGGCAAATATATTTATAGCTCACCGAAGGGAAAGCATATAAAGTAAATCATGAGAGATGTCATTTGCAGAAAGCTTACCCTGATTGCGACTAACTTCAGATCCACTGCACATTGGTCCATAATCTGCATTGCTTCATGTGAAGTGAATAATGCATCTTTGCATTATGAAGTGCTTGATAAGCACAAACCTAGGGAGAGCCTCCTAGCGCAATAGCGAGTGCGTTCTGTTTCCACTCAAGCAACCTAGGTTTGAATCTTCCCACCTATCTAACAATGGAAGTTAAGGGAGGGAACTCCCCCCCTTAGCCACGTTTTGAAAGCACGAACCAAACCTGAGAATATATTGTGTTAGGATCAATTAACAAAGCAACAAATGATCATAACATATACACATCTGTGGCATAGAGAAGAAGAATTGAACTTTGTTGTGGACAGCAATGAGGAAATAAAAGTAACCATAAAATCTAGTATGAAGGCAAGAAAAATTGAAAACATATTTGTAAAATTACCTTAGCTGTTCATAATGGAGATCTTCCGAATTGCTCAGATACACTGCCTTGGACTGGGGGCGACTTGGTTTTCTGAATATGTTCCCTGAACCAACGAAAGGGAAAGCCAAACTAAATAAAGATAACTCCTACCATTTGGGGTTGTCTTCTTTTATTTTGGTTCCGTAGTTGGACCTTGATTGTACTCTGGATGATGTATGTTTAACTTGTTACTTGTGTGAAGTGGCGATTGTAAGCCAACTCTTTATCCCTTTCTTATTCAGTACATGGGATTGTGTGAAGATTACCCCTCTTGCGACAAAACCACCATGCGGTTATGCCTCTAAGTCGTGCCTCGACACGTGGGAGATATAGCCGCATCGTGGGTGTAACACAACCCGACGTGTTAAAGGGGTTGTCAATCCCTTTCTGGTAACGATGCCAGAAAATTGTAGTAGATTGAAATAATAGATCACAAATAAAATAAAGTGCAACAAAGTATTTTTGTATTTTTGGTTTAATAGATCTGAATAAAAATGCAAAGGAAAAGTAGATCGCAAGCAAATATACGAGGAAGAAGACCCGGGGGCCGTAGGTTTCACTAGTGGCTTCTCTCGAGAAAGATAGCAAACGGTGGGTAAACAAATTACTGTTGGGCAATTGATAGAACCTCAAATAATTATGATGATATCCAGGCAATAATCATTACATAGGCATCACATCCAAGATTAGTAGACCGACTCCTGCCTGCATCAACTACTATTACTTCACACATCGACCGCTATCTAGCATGCACCTAGTGTATTAAGTTCATGAAAAAACGGAGTAATGCAATAAGGACGATGACATGATGTAGAAAAGATCCATTTATCTATTGCGTAGATATAGACCCCATCTTTTTATCCTTAGTAGCAACGATACATACGTGTTGGTTCCCTTTTCTGTCACTGGGATCAAGCACCGTAAGGTCAAACCCACTACCGGGCACCTCTTCCCATTGCAAGATAAATAGATCAAGTTGGCCGGACAAAACCCAAATATCAGAGAAGAAATACGAGGCTATAAGAGATCATGCATATAAGAGATCAAAGAAACTCAAATAACTTTCATGGATATAAGAAGATATGACTGATCATAAACTCAAAGTTCATCAGATCCAACAAACAAACCGCAAAAAGAGTTACATCATATGGATCTCCAAGCGACCATTGTATTGAGGATCAAGAGAGAGACATGAAGCCATCTTGCTACTAACTACGGACCCGAAGGTCTACAAAGAACTACTCATGCATCATCGGAGAGGTACCAATGGAGGTGGTGAACCCCATCCGAGATGGTGTCTAGATTGGATCTGGTGGTTCTGGACTCTGCGGCGGCTAGATGAATATTTCTTCGACTCCCCTAGGGTTTTGGGAATATTTGGGTATTTATATAGCAAAGAGGCGGTCTAGGGGGCACCTGAGGTGGGAACAACCCACCAAGGCGTGCTGAGCCTCCTGGCACGCCCTGGTGGGTTGTCCCCTCCTCGGGACTCCCCCAGGTGCAACCAGTGTTGGGGAACGCAGTAATATCAAAAAAAATTACTACGCACATGCAAGATCATGGTGATGCATAGCAACGAGAGGGGAGAGTATCGTCTACGTACCCTCGTAGACCGTAAGCGGAAGCGTTATGACAACGTGGTTGATGTAGTCGTACATCTTCACTATCGACCGATCTAGCACCGAAGGTATGGCACCTCCGTGATCTGCACACGTTCGGCTCGGTGACGTCCCGCGAACTCACGATCGAGTAGAGCTTCAAGGGAGAGTTTCGTCAGCACGACGGCGTGATGACAGTGATGATGTTGCTACCGGAACAGGGCTTCGCCTAAGCAGCGCTGCGATATTACCGAGGTGGATTATGATGGAGGGGGGCACCACACACGGCTAAGAGATCAATGATCAACTTGTGTGTCTATGGGGTGCCCCTCTCCCCCGTATATAAAGGAGTGGAGGAGGGGAGGGGTCGGCCCTCTCTATGGCGCGCCCTAGGAGAGTCCTACTCCCACCGGGAGTAGGATTCCCCCTTTCCATGTAGTAGGAGTAGGAGAGAAGGAAGGAGAGGAGAGGAGAAAGGAAAGGGGGGCGGCCCCATCCCAATTCGGATTGGTCTAGGGGGGCGCCTCACACCTTTTCCTTCCCTCTCATCTTTTCCACTAAGGCCCAATAAGGCCCATATACTCCCCTGGGGGTTCCGGTAACCTCCCGGTACTCCGAAAAATGCCCAAACTCATCCGGAACCATTCCGATGTCCAAACATAGGCTTCCAATATATCGATCTTTATGTATCGACCATTTCGAGACTCCTCGTCATGGCTGTGATCAAATCCGGGACTCCGAACTACCTTCGGTACATCAAAACACATAAACTCGTAATACAAATCGTCACAGAACGTTAAGCGTGCAGACCCTACGGGTTCGAGAACGATGTAGACATGACCGAGACTCATCTCCGGTCAATAACCAATAGCGGAACCTGGATGCTCATATTGGTTCCTACATATTCTACGAAGATCTTTATCGGTCAAACCGCATAACAACATACGTTGTTCCCTTTCTCATCGGTATGTTACTTGCCCGAGATCCGATCGTCGGTATCTCAATACCTAGTTCAATATCTTTATCAGCAAGTCTCTTTACTCGTTCCATAATGCATCATCCCACAACTAACTCATTAGTCGCATTGCTTGCAAGGCTTATAGTGATGTGCATGATCGAGAGGGCCCAGAGATACCTGTCTGACAATCGGAGTGACAAATCCTAATCTCCATCTATGCCAACTCAACAAACACCATCGGAGACACCTGTAGAGCACCTTTATAATCACCCAGTTACGTTTTGACGTTTGGTAGCACACAAAGTGTTCCTCCGGTATTCGGGAGTTGCATGATCTCATAGTCATAGGAACATGTATAAGTTATGGATCGTGCTAAGCTAACGGATGGGTCAAGTCAATCACATGATTCTCTAATGATGTTATCCCGTTTAATCAAATGACAACTCATGTCTATGGTTAGGAAACATAACCATCATTGATTCAACGAGCTAGTCAAATAGAGGAAAACTAGTGACACTCTGTTTGTCTATGTATTCACACATGTACAAAGTTTCCGGTTAATACAATTCTAGCATGAATAATAGACATTATCATGATATAAGGAAATATAAATAACAACTTTATTATTGCCTCTAGGGCATATTTCCTTCAGTCTCCCACTTGCACTAGAGTCAATAATCTAGTTCACATTGTCATGTGATTTCACACCAATAGTTCACATCTTTATGTGATTAGTTCACATCTTCATGTGACTAATACCCAAAGGGTTTACTAGAGTCAATAATATACTTCACATCGCTATGTGATTAATACCCAAAGAGTGATCATGTTTTGCTTGTGAGAGAAGTTTAGTCTACGGGTCTGCAACATTCAGATCCGTATGTATTTCGCAAATTTCTATGTCTACAATACTCTGCATGGAGCTACTCTAGCTAATTGCTCCCACTTTCAATATGTATCCAGATCGAGGCTTAGAATCATCTAGATCGATGTAAAAAGCTTGCATCAACGTAACTCTTTACGACGAACTCTTTTATCACCTCCATAACCGAGAAATATTTCCTTAGTCCTCTATGGATAATTTTGACCGTTGTACAGTGATCTACTCCTAGATCTATTGTACTCCCTTGCCAGAATCATGCTAAGGTATACAATAGGACTGGTACACATCATAGCATACTTTACAGAACCTATGACTAAGGCATAGGGAATGACTTTTCATTCTCTTTCTATTTTCTACTGTGGTCGGGTTTTGAGTCTTTACTCAACTTCACACCTTGCAACACAGGCAAGAACTCCTTCTTTGACTGTTCCATTTTGAACTACTTCAAAATCTTGTCAAGGTATGTACTCATTGAAAAATCTTATCAAGCGTCTTGATCTATCTCTATAGATCTTGATGCTCAATGTGTAAGCAGCTTCACCGAGGTCTTTCCTTTGAAAAAACTCCTTTCAAACACTCCTTTATGCTTTCCAGAAAATTCTACATTATTTCCGATCAATAATATGTCATTCACATATACTTATCAAAAATGTTGTAGTGCTCCCACTCACTTTCTTGTAAATACAGGCTTCACCGCAAGTCTGTATAAAACCATATGCTTTGATCACTTTATCAAAGCATATATTCCAACTCCGAGATGCTTGCACCAGTCCATAGATGGATCGTTGGAGCTTGCTCACTTTGTTAGCACCTTTAGGATTGACAAAACCTTCTGGTTGCATCATATACAACTCTTCTTTAAGAAATCCATTAAGGAATGCAGTTTTGACATCCATTTGCCAGATTTCATAAAATGTGGCAACTGCTAACATGATTTAGACAGTCTTTTAAGCATCAATACGAGTGAGAAAATCTCATAGTAGTCAACACCTTGAACTTGTCGAGAACATTTTTGTGACAATTCGAGCTTTGTAGATAGTAACACTACTATCAGCGTCTGTCTTCCTCTTGAAGATCCATTTATTCTCAATGACTTACCGATCATCGGGCAAGTCAATGAAAATCCATACTTTGTTCTCATACATGGATCCCATCTCAGATTTCATGGCCTCAAGCCATTTTGCGGAATTTGGGATCATCATCGCTTCCTCATAGTTCGTAGGTTCGTCATGGTCTAGTAACATGACTTCCATAATAGGATTACCATACCACTCTGGTGCGGACCGTACTCTGGTTGACCTACAAGGTTCGGTAGTAACTTGATCTGAAGTTTCATGATCATCATCATTAGCTTCCTCACTAATTGGTGTAGGAATCACTAGAACTGATTTCTATGATGAACTACTTTCCAATTCGGCAGAAGGTACAATTACCTCATCAAGTTCTACTTTCCTCCCACTCACTTCTTTCGAGAGAAACTCCTTCCCTAGAAAGGATCCATTCTTAGCAACAAAATATCTTGCCTTCGGATCTGTGATAGAAGGTGTCGGGTGGTTGGTGCGACATATGCCAACGGGTGGCTTATCATTGTGGGGGCCAATAAAACATCGCCGGTGCCTGGAAATGGGATAAGGCGAAGACATGCACACTGGCGGATCTTACCCAGCTTCAGGGCTCTCCATGGAGATAACACCCCTACTGCTGCTCTGCGGGGTCTCCGCATGGTCACTAGACCGACAAGTAGCTACAAGAGATTCCTTGAGCTGTTCGATGAAAGGATGAAGAAGGGCAAGGCTTGCCTGCTCCTCCTCTCGTTGCGGTGTCTAAAACTCTCCAAAGAGAGATCCCCCCCTGCATGGGTGCCCTGGGGGGTTTATATAGGCCTACCCCCCAGGGGTACAATGGTAATCCGGCTGGGTGCGGGCCCCAGCCGTCTGTGTCTACGCTGGCTGGCTTCTCCGCCGACCGATGGGCCCACCGCCTGGTAGGCCCCGCTAGCTGCCGGCCTTCTGGTTGACAGGCCGGCCCCACCGCTTGGGGGTCTTGTCGGAGGCTGGTTACTGTTGCCTTGCCTCTGGTGACGAGGGCTTTGTTGTGGTAAGCATGGCTACAGTGCCGCAGCGGGGCGGCTCATCACTGTAGCCTTTACTCGTCTTATCTCCTTAATGAGGCACCTCCTTCGAGGGAGAGAGCTGGCCGGCTATTGGGAGCCGGCCATACCCTAGGCCGACTGCGGGAAGCCTGGCCGCCTTTGGGGTCTCCCTGACTGAGGGGGCCCGCCACCCACGGGTCGTACTGACTGCTCGCCATGGGTGACGTCATGATCAACATGGCAACAGTGCCGAGCCGGACGGGTGATGGCCGTCCCGTATGACGCACTGTGGCCATGCGTGCCCCGGGATTCGGGGGGTGGCAGGCTTCACTGTAGCCACGCCCCGTCTCGTCTCCGTTATGTGGGCGCAGACTCTGAGGGCACGATCTTGGCCGCCTGCTGAGGGGCCGGCTCCTTGGAGTCGGCTTCCTCATGCCGGCTTCTTGGAGTCGGCCTTCTTGTGGTCTTGTTTCTTAAGGATTTCAGGGCAGGGCCGCCTTTGCGCAGCCGGCCAGAGAGCTAGCCAACTAGGGGAAGGCGGCCCCTCGTCTTGGACGCTTGGAGGCTCAATCAACCTATAATTTTTCTGAAGAACCAGGGGAAGCCGGCTAGGCTACCCATGGTCATTTACTCCGACAGTAGTCCCCGAAGCTGGTTGGGCTCCGAGGCAGAAAAAAGACGAGGAGCTCAGTCAACTTCCTATCTTGAGGAGCCGGAAACTGGGAGCCGGCTTTAACTAGGTGTGCCGTCTTCTAGAGATTTCGAAGCTTGAAGGCGGGAACCAGTCGGCGCGCGAGTCAGGTTGCGAGCTGACCGTTAGTTGCCTGCGCACCATGTGGCACCCTACGGCTGGAGGGGCCTGCCAACCCATGCGTGCGACGGGACGCCGCCGCAGTCCGGGGCCCGCCACTACAGGGCCTCGGCCCACGCGCGGATCTTCTGTGGCCCGGATGGACCGCGTGCCCCCCAGCGGCGATTTCCGCACGCCGTGAAGGTGCGATAATCGCGGGGCCTGGGGGAGTGGGTGCAGTTAATCCCACGTCCCCCCACGCCCTGCCTCCTCGGCTTCGCCGCACGAGGCTATAATTAGGGGGAGAGGAGGGGAGCGCTAGACGCTCGCGCTCTCTCCCTCGCTCTGCCCCCTCCTTCTTCTTCCTCCTCTCCACCGCCACAGCTACCCGCCGCCACTCGGCCTTCCCGCCAATCTTCTTGGCTTGCTGTTGCTTTGTTGCAGCAGGGTCGCGCGCCTTTCTTCCGCCGCACCTTTCTCATCGCCGTGCCGTCCCCATGGCGTTGTCGAGCTTCTGGGACGGCTCCAACGTCCACGACGACCAAGTCGACTTCCTCCGCCGGACGCGGCGGCTGCCGGGGGCGGATTTCGTGCGGGTCCGCCTTGCGCCGGAGAGGGAGATTTCACCGGCGTCGGAGGAGGACGAGCGGGTAATCTTCTGCTCGCACTGCTTGCGCGGCTTCGGCCTGCCGGCGAGTGGGTTCCTCCGCTCCTTCCTCGAATTTTATCATCTCCAGCCGCATCACCTTACTCCAAATGCGGTGATGCTACTGTCGGCCTTCGTCGCCCTGTGCGAGGGTTTTCTTGGTGTCCTCCCCACCCTTGAACTGTGGGGAGAATTCTTCCAGTGCAAGCTTGGCACTGTCGTCGCGGGCGTGCCCGCCCCATGCGGCGCCTTCATCGCCATGCTGTAGGATCGAAAGTATGTCTAGAGGGGGGGTGATTAGACTACTTGACCAATTAAAAACTTAACCTTTTCCCAATTTTAGTTCTTGGCAGATTTTAGCTATTTTAGGACAAGTCAAGCAATCATCACATAATTCAAGCAAGCATGCAAAGAGTATATTGGCAGCGGAAAGTAAAGCATGCAACTTGCAAGAATGTAAAGGGAAGGGTTTGGAGAATTCAAACGCTATTGGAGACACGGATGTTTTTCCCGTGGTTCGGATAGGTGGTGCTATCCTACATCCACGTTGATGGAGACTTCAACCCACGAAGGGTAACGGTTGCGCGAGTCCACACAGGGCTCCACCCAAGGGCCACGGTTGCGCGAGTCCACGGAGGGCTCCACCCACAAAGGGTCCACGAAGAAGCAACCACCCACAAAGGGTCCACGAAGAAGCAACCTTGTCTATCCCACCATGGCCAACGCCCACGAAGGACTTGGCTCACTAGCGGTAGATCTTCATGAAGTAGGCGATCTCCTTGCCCTTACAAACTCCTTGGTTCAACTCCACAATCTTGTCGGAGGCTCCCAAGTGACACCTAGCCAATCTAGGAGACACCACTCTCCAAGAAGTAACAAATGGTGTGTAGGTAATGAACTCCTTGCTCTTGTGCTTCAAATGATAGTCTCCCCAACACTCAACTCTCTCTCATAGGATTTGGATTTGGCGGAAAGAAGATTTGAGTGGAAAGCAACTTGGGAAGGCTAGAGATCAAGATTCATATGGTAGGAATGGAATGTCTTGGTCTCAACACATGAGTAGGTGGTTCTCTCTCAGAACAAATGAATTGGAATGGTGTGTGTGTTCTGATGGCTCTCACATCGAATGAGAAGGAGGTGGAGGGGTATATATAGCCTCCACTCAAAATCCAACCGTTACACAGTTTTCCAATCTCGGTGGGACCGAATAAATAAACTCGTTCTGACCGAAGTAGTAAACCTAGTGACCGTTAGGAATTTCGGTGGGACTGACATGCAACTCGGTAGGACCGATTCGGTTAGGGTTTGGGCATAACGTAATCTCGGTGAGACCGATTACACAAACTCGGTGAGACCGAGTCTGGTAATTAGCTAACCAGAGAGTTGGTCAGGCAAACTTGGTGGGACCGATTTGCTCTTTCGGTGAGACCGAGTGGAACTCGGTGAGACCGAAAAGTTACAAAGGGGAAACACTAGTTTACATTGCAATCTCGGTGGGACCGATTCGCTCTTTCGGTGGGACCGAAAAGTTATGAAAGGGAAACAGAGAGTTTGCAACCCCATCTCGGTGGGACCGAGATCCTTATCGGTAGGACCGAATTGCTAGGGTTTGGCAGTGGCTAATGACAATTGAAACTCGGTGGCGCCGGATAGGAAAAATCGGTAGGACCGAGTTTGGCTTAGAGTTTAGGTCATATGTGGATATGGGGAAGTAGTTGAGGGTTTTGGAGCATATCATTAAGCACATGGAGCAAGAGGCTCATTAAGCAACACCTCATCCCTCCTTGATAGTATTGGCTTTTCCTATGGACTCAATGTGATCTTGGATCACTAAAATATAAAATGAAGAGTCTTGAGCTTTTGAGCTAGAGCCAATCCATTGTCCTTAGCATTTTGAGGGTTCCACTTTCACATCCATGCCATGCCAATCATTGAGCTTTCCTGAAATAATCATCTTGGAATAGCATTAGCTCAATGAGCTATATGTTGTTATGAATTACCAAAACCACCTAGGGATAGTTGCACTTTCACATGCGGAGGACGAGCGACAACAGCCCGTTTCCGCCCATCCCGCTGATCCAGTCGGTGAAGTTCTGGCAGAAATCCTACTTCTACGTGAAGAACATCGCTCCGCAAGGCGACTTCGTCAATCTGCCGGCTTATGTAGCCGGCCCGCCGGCTGGGAGGCAGCCCTCATGGTCCTTGCGGGCCAAGTCGCTGTCTCAGGGTGGGGCCGCCTCCATTGCACAACTCTGGGTGATGATCCAGTTGGAGGGTCTGACTGGGTCTGACCTGGTGGCCGTCTTCGTGGAGCGCCGGGTGCTCCCGCTCCAGGGCCGACCTCATATGATCTGCCAGATGAGCGGCCGCTTTGACCCGTGCCGGCTAAGCACCAAGGATATGTCTCATGTCGAGGTGTCTTACATGGTGAACTATATTTCCAACGGCAAGCTCACCGAGGAGTGGCAGTACGGCAAGGTGCCGTACTCTCGCACCAATCCTCCACCAGTGGTAAGTTTCTCTTCTTTTCTTCTTTCCTTGTCGCCGGGTTCATGATGGCCGACTCCTGATCAGTCGGCTTGTTTTTGGCAGAATCGCATGCTTCCGCCAGCAACCGGGGCTGCGGGGGTGGAACGCCAGTTCCTCCCCAACCGCACGATGGACGACATTGACGACCTGGACCTGGGGGCGGCTGCCATGGAAGAAGACGTCGCAGGGGAGGGCGGCGAGGTAGGCGGCTCTGGTCTCGGGGCCGCCTTCGAGGATCGGCCGGATGATGCTGAGGCCGAAGTTGTTCCGCGCCGTCAGCCGGCGCCCGATCATCAAGGCGCGGGCCCATCCGCCGCGCCGGCTCCTCATGGCGGCGCGCAGAAACGCCGGGCCGCGTCGATCCACTTCGGCAGTCGGCCAAAGAAGACCAAGAGTACCGCGGCGGCGACCAAGCGGGATGAAGCGGCTGCGAAGGCGGCCCGCTTCCGCAAGGTGGTGAAGCAGCCGCAGTCGGTTTCAGCGTAAGTGTTATTTTTCTTACGCATTTCTTTTTCTTCTTTGGTTGATATCTTTCTAAGCCTTCTTCTTGACTTATCAAACAGGGCCCCACTTTCTCTTGAACGGCCCCTGCCGCCTCCGTAGTCGGACCCGCGGGAGGGTCCTCAAGCTCCCGCCGCGTGGATCCCCGCGCCGATCTTCTAGAGGCGACGGAGCGAAACGCGCGGGAAGCACAGGAGGAGCGGGAGGCGGAGGAGCGAAGGGCGGCTCGGGAGGCGAGGGAGAAGTCGGCGGAGGCACGGGCCGACGCAGCTGCCAAGGCCCAGGTGGAGGCCGCAGCCACGGAGGAGGAGGCAGAGGCCCAGTGGAACCAGCCTCCGCTGCTCGTCATCCCCCTTCGCGCCGTGGCACCCGACATTCCAGTGCCCCCGACGGAGGAGACCAGCCGCGGCCAGTTGGCGAAGGGGAAGGAGATGGAACCGACGCCGCCGGCTGGAAAGGGCCAAGGTAGCCGGCCTGACGCGCCGCCCGTGCAGCCGACCGGAGGTGAGCCGACTGTCGAGGCGGACCTTGTGGTCCTATCGCCGTCCCGTCGGCGCGTGGAGAAGGCGACTTCAGCGCCAGATCCGCACAACGCTGCTGGCGCCGGCCCGTCGGCCTAGGACCTGGAAGCGGCTAGCGATAGCTCATCCGGGTGGACGCTGGGCGGCGGGATGGCCGTGCTGAACGTGGCGGCGCAGGACGTCCGGAACCGGCTTCAGGCCCAGGCTACCGCGCTGAAGCAGTACATTCAAGAATTTCTCACGACGCGAACGGTGATCCGGGTGAGTCCTTCCGCTTTTCGTTGATTGCTCCTGATTTCTTCTGTGGGGGCACGTCAGCGCACCCACTGGGTGTAGTCCCCGAGTTCCGAGTCGGCTGCTGAGCAGGCGGCTTGGAACTTCTTGGTAGACTCTAATTGCCATCTTGTTCTTACTTGTATCACTTATCTTATCTGCAGGAGTATCATAACCTCCGTGCGGCTGCCTTCAACTCCCAGGCCCAGGAGTTGAATCAGAAAACCACCGATCTGACCGAGAGCCGGAGTAAGTGCTTCATCTTTTGTCTCAAGTGGGGGCGCGTCAGCGCACCCAGTCCCCGAGATTCGGGCCGACTACTGAGCAGTTGGGTCGGATCTTTTCCTGACAACTTCTTTCTTCATATCTGCAGGGGCCAATGCTGATTTGAGGAGCCAGCTGAGCGGAGCCCAGACCGCCCTTAGCGCCAAGGAGGCCGAGTGCGCCGCCCTGGCTCAAGAGCGTGACCGCCTGGCCAAGAAGCTGGCCGACCAGGAGGAGAGCCACAAGGCGGCCCTGAAGGCGGCGCAGGACAGCGAGGCCGCCCTCAAAGCCAAATACGAGACCGAGGAGGTGAACTGGGCCGAGGCCAGGCAGGCGCTGAGTCAAGGCTACAACCGGGTAGAAGACTTAATCGACGGTGGGCCGCCTTCTTCATCGTTTCTTTGCCTGCCTCCTACTATCTGGTTCGTCTTTTGACTTTGTGCTACTGCTTTCTTCTTTGTGCATATTACTTTCTCGGTTACTCTGCTGCCGCCACCCAAGCCATCGAGGCCTACCGCGACGCACGACGGCAGGCGGGGGCCGAGGTTGCACCGGGTGCCAGTCGGTCACTTGAGGAGCAGCTTCTGGCGCTTCAAGCTCGCCTGCAGCCGGCCCACCGCATGCTCCGCCGTCTTCAGCGCGCCGGGGCGCAAGTGCTGGCCGCCCTCTGGCCCGGCGAGGTGATCCCGCGCACCCCAAGTCGGACCGCCGACTGGCTGGAGGTCGCAGTCGGCTGCTTCGAGGCTTGGAAGGCGTCAGCGGCCCGGTCCGGCGCTGGGCGGGCACTGGAGTTCGTCCGAGCTTGGTATCCCGGGCTGAACTTGGACCAGCTGAGCACCTGGCGGCAGGAGGCTGACGAGGAGCTGGAGGCGGTGCAGCCAGCTATCATCCAGCGCGCCTCGGCGATCGCCGAGTACACCGACACCAGCGCCTTTGCCCCTGAGGTGGATGACGCCGGCGTCGCTCAGCCGGAGGAGTGGTTCGGGCTGAACCCGGCAGAAGGTGAGGACTCGGCGGAGGAGATTGCCTCCAGTGATGAGGGCGAAGGGGAAGAGGGAGATGATGGTGAAGACGCTGCGCCAGACGGCGAAGCGACCAGCCTGCCTCAGCCTGATCGTGCCTCTAGCAACGATGCCGAGACTCGCCAGCCGGTCACTCCTCCAGCCGGCACTGCCGACTCCACCAACCTGCCCAACTCGCCCGTCGTTCCCCTGGCTTGATCCGCCATCCTTGCTTTCCTGCTTGTTACTCTTTTAGACAATCTTTAAATTTGCGCAGTTCCACCCACCGGGGGTGTATTCAGACTATGTTGAATGTTGGCCTTTCGGAGGTCTTTTGTGTAAATATTACGCATGTGTTTGGCTTCCGTTCATGTTTGCTTTTCATCCTTTTGCCTTTTTCCTTTGGCGCCTTTCCTTGGCCGCCGCCTTCCCAGCGGACAGCTGCTCTGCAGTCTGTGGTTGGAGAAGGACTTGGTTGTTTTGGGAAGGCAAGTACTCGAGCTTTCTTAGCAAGGTGAATGGGAAGCCGGCCAGCCGGCTGCTCTGGTAGCCGGCTGGCGGGACGGGAGGCCGGCTCGCGTTATATAAGTTCGTTGGTCCTTAGCCGTTTTTCGTTTGGGCATCCTTTCCTGCCCTTGGCTCTTGCCAGTCGGATAGTCGATTCTTCGAGCTGTGACTTTTGGCAAGAGGGGGCTTGGGTGCCGGCACACTACTTGTCTAACTGCAGGCAGAACTTTATATATAACTTAAGGCGGCAAGTCCCCGGGCCGACTGGTCAGGCCTGGTGCCGGACGAAAAAACAAATGTAGTAACATATTCATAGGCATGATACCCATCATCCATAGATAAAAGAGGGTAGTCCCCTAGTGCTCCTCGGGGGACCCTTTTGTCTCGTACTTAGTACAAAAGTTAGCGTGATACATACTGCTTTTTAACTGTAAAATCTTCGGAGGAGATTGGCGTTCCATGGTCGTTCCGGCTCCTTGCCGGAATCATCTCTCTTGCGTGCCTTCGGCTTCTGCGCGTCGATTAGGTAGTAGGAGTCGTTGCCTAAAGCTCTGCTGATGACGAAGGGGACCCCCCAAGGGGCCGAGAGCTTGTGCTGGCCGGCTGTTCGCTGGATCAGCCGGAGCACAAGATCGCCCTCTTGGAAGGATCTTGGCTTGACTTTCCGGCTGTGGCAACGGCGCAGACCCTGCTGATAGATGGCGGACCGACTGAGGGCTAACAGCCGGCCCTCTTCCAGCAGGCCGACGCCGTCTTCACGTGCTTCCTTGGCCTCCGCCTCCGTGTACATGGTGACCCGAGGTGAGTCGAACTCGATGTCAGTTGGGATGACAGGCTCGGCGCCATATACAAGGAAGAAAGGGGTGAAGCCGGTTGACTTGTTTGGGGTAGTGCGCAAGCTCCAGAGGACGGCCGGCAGCTCATCGAGCCAACAGCCGGCTGAACGCTCCAGTGGCATGACCAGTCGAGGCTTGATTCTGGAGAGGATGAGGCCGTTTGCTCGCTCGACCTGGCTGTTTGACTGCGGGTGGGCGACGGATGCTAGGTCCAGTCGGATGCCGTGTGTTGCGCAAGAACGTGCCAGTGCTCCCTTTGCAAAATTTGTACCATTGTCGGTGATGATGCTGTGCGGTATGCCGTACCGGGTTGTGATATCTGCGATGAATGTCACGGCAGTCGGCCCATTCAGTTTCTTGATCGACTTTGCTTCAATCCACTTGGTAAATTTGTCCACAGCGACGAGCAGATGTGTCATGCCGCCACGTGACATCTTGAATGGGCCTACCATGTCCAGCCCCCAGACGGCAAAAGGCCAGGTGAGGGGGATGTTCTTGAGTGCGAAAGCCGGCAGATGTTGCTTGGAACTGAAAACTTGGCACCCTTTGGAGTGTTTGACTAGCTCCTTGGCGTCATCCAAAGCAGTCGGCCAGAAGAATCCATGGCGGAAAGCTTTGGCGACGAGTGATCGTGAGGCCGCGTGGTGGCCGCATTCGCCTTGGTGGATGTCCTTGAGGATTGCTATGCCCTTCTCTGGCTCGATGCAGCGCTGGAAGACTCCAGTGACACTGCGCCTAACAAGCTCTCGGTTTACTATTGTGTATGCTCCGGCTCGGCGTTGAACTTGTCTTGCCGAGATTTCGTCGGTTCGCAACTCTCTGTTTACTGAGAAGTTGAGGATGGGCTGGGCCCATGATGGAGCTGTGACTTCTTCTATTGTCAGAACTGCTACTGTGACCAGGGCGGGTGGGCTGGGTGGTGAAGAGTTGGAGTCGGCCACCGCCTGTTGTGTCGATGTAGTCCCCGGGCCGGCTACAGTAGCCCCCGGGCCGAGTTCCGAAGTCCCTGGGCCGGGTGCGACTACGGCAGTCCCCGGGCCGCCTGTCGAAGTCCCCGAGCCGCCTGCTTGGTTCCCCAAGTCGGATCTGACTGTGTTGGGGTCAGGCGGCACGAAGATGGAATCAGATTCTGGAGACGGCTTGATAGACGGCTTGAGGAGGCGGTGGAGAGAAACGTCGGCTGGTATAGCTTGCCGGGTGGAGCCTACTCGTGCCAGAGCATCTGCTTGCATGTTGTCGGTGCGTGGTGCATGAAGGAACTCGCATCCTTCAAAATATCCACTGATTTGCTAAACGAGGAAGCAGTAGCTCGCCATGTTCGCGTCCTTGGCGTCCCAATCGCCAGATGACTACTGGACCACCAAATCCGAGTCGCCATAGCATAGGATCTGGCGGATGCCGAGCTCCTTGGCTAGCCGGAGCCCATGTATGAGCGCCTCGTACTCGGCCATATTGTTGGAGGCGGCAAAATGAATTTGCAATGTGTACTTGAGTTTGTCGCCCTTGGGGGAGGTGAGGATGATGCCGGCTCCCAAGCTGGTGTGCATCTTGGACCCATCGAAGTGCATCCGCCAATGAGTGGAGTCGGGGGCCGGTGGCAGGTACTGGGTTTCGGCCCAGTCGACGAGGAAGTCGGCCAGTGCTTGGGGAGGGTGCCTTCTCGGCACCCAGCGGTGAAGTACTCTATAGCTTGAACCTCGTGCACCCCTTCGCAGGAGTTGCGGAGCTCGGCCTAACGCGTGAGGTAGTCGCGAGTTGATTCACTGGGCCCTTGCACATACAAGGAGAGCTGTCGGGGCTTAGGAGCCCACTTGTAGGTGCTGGTGAAGTTGCGGATGAAGGCTTCTGTGAAGTCCAGCCAGCTGTTGACGTTGTAAGGCTTGAGGCTGTTGAGCCAGTTACGCGCCATGCCTTGGAGCATGAGGAGAACATACTTCACAGCAACGCGCCTGTTGCCATTCGCGATGCTAACCGCAGTGGAGTAATCGATCAACCAGTCTTTCGGCTTCACGGAGCTGTTGTACTTGGGCGTGTCTCTTGGGAGCGAGAACCCTTTAGGGAAGGGTTCGTCGCGGATGCGGGGGCCAAAGCAGGGCGGGCCGACATCATCTTCTTCTTCCAGAGCCAGGGATCGCGCTAGGCGGTCGATCCGGTGGCGGGCGTCATTCTCGCCGACTCCTTCGCGGCGACCCAGTCGGCCGCTGAGGGTCGGATGCGTGACAGGCGGTGGAGTAGGATATCTCTCCACACGAGGTGGAGGAGGAGGCGGATCGCCCCGCCATTCCATAGCTCGGGGACGGCCTTCTGCGTCACGCTCGATGGAGATTCGAGTCCGGCTGCGGCTGGCAGCCGGCTCCTTTTCTTTCCTTGCGCGGGTGTTGCCCGCCGTCGGCGTTCGGGACGTCGCACCATGCTCTCGACGCGGGGGAGGACTTTCGGCGCGGACACCGGTTTCATGCCGCTCTGTGGCCGCGTCGATAAGCTGCTGGATGCGTCTGGTCATGTAGGGGAGCTCGTCGGCCCTCAGTTCGTCCAGCTCGTCTATGGCCGCCTGAGCGGCGCGTAGGTTCTCGAGAGGCGTGACATAGACTGGGCGATCTTCTCCCAGCGCGCCAGCGATAGCTACACCGCGTTTCTTGATGATACCGACGCGGCTCGGCCCGTCGGGAGGCGGCATGCTGAAGGCGGCGTGGTCGACTTCGCGCTAGTGAGCCTCGGTGAGGCGTCTCATGGAGGCTAGCTTCTGGCCCTCCGCAACGAGGGCGAGGCGGCGCGCCTCCAGTGTCTGGGCGTCAGCGTCAGCCGGGATGGGGGCGGATAAGTCGTGCAGCGCTGCCTGCAGGGCGTCGTGGGCATTTTCGCCAGAGGCGGAGCTGTGGCTGATGACCAGTACCTCGGTGATGGCGCTGCCGCTGCTGTCGGCTCAAGGAAGAGGGTCGTTGATGATTACCATGTTGAAGGGGAAGGCGTCAAGCGATGCCATGTCGGAATCGACAAGCATCGGGTCGGTGGAGCCAACCGACTCCAAGTCCGCAGCCAGCTCGTCGGAGACGTGGAGTTGGTCGAGGAGGCTGACGAGGTGGCTTTCGGGGCAGCCTGTGCCCGCATCGGATGTGGGCTCGTCAGAGATGCGAGCCTCGCCAAGAAGATCGGCGAAGCAGCTCACCGCGCATGTGTCAGCGACGCCTTGCAGCGCGTCGGGGCAAGCGCCATCGGCGAGCCGGGCTGGCTATGCACGCTGGGGAGGAAGAGGGTTCCCGTCCAGAGCAGGCCTCCGGACGACGGTGCACCTGGCCCCACGGTGGGCGCCAAATGTCGGGTGGTTGGTGCGACATATGCCAACGGGTGGCTTATCATTATGGGAGCCAATAAAACATCGCCGGTGCCTGGAAACGGGATAAGGCGAAGACATGCATGCCGGCGGATCTTACCCAGCTTCAAGGCTCTCCGTGGAGATAACACCCCTACTGCTGCTCTGCGGGGTCTCCGCATGGTCACTAGATCGACAAGTAGCTACAAGATACTCCTTGAGCTGTTCGATGAAAGGATGAAGAAGGGTAAGGCTTGCCTGCTCCTCCTCTCGTTGCGGTGTCTAAAACTCTCCAAAGAGAGATCTCCCTTTGCATGGGTGCCCTGGGGGGTTTATATAGGCCTACCCCCCAGGGGTACAATGGTAATCCGGCTGGGCGCGGGCCCCAGCCATCTGTGTCTACGCTGGCCGGCTTCTCTGCTGACCGATGGGCCCGCCGCTTGGTAGGCCCCGCCGGCTGCCGGCCTTCTGGTCGACAGGCCGGCCCCACCGCTCGGGGGTCTTGTCGGAGGCTGGTTACTGTTGCCTTGCCTCTGGTGACAAGGGCTTTGTTGTGGTAAGCATGGCTACAGTGCCGCCACGGGGCGGCTCATCACTGTAGCCTTACCTCGTCTTATCTCCTTAATGAGGCACCTCCTTCGAGGGAGAGAGCTGGCCGGCTATTGGGAGCCGGCCGTACCCCAGGCCGACTGCGGGAAGCCTGGCCGCCTTTGGGGTCTCCCTGACTAAGGGGGCCCGCCACCCATGGGTCGTACTGACTGCTCGCCGTGGGTGACGTCATGATCAACATGGCAACAGTGCCGCGCCGGAAGGGTGATGGCCGCCCCGTACGACGCACTGTGGCCATGCGTGCCCTGGGATTCGGGGGTGGGAGGCTTCACTGTAGCCACGTCCCGTCTCGTCGCCGTTATGTGGACGTAGACTCTGAGGGCATGATCTTGGCCGCCTGCTGAGGGGCCGGCTCCTTGGAGTCGGCCTCCTCATGGCCGGCTTCTTGGAGTCGGCCTTCTCGTGGTCTTGTTTCTCAAGGATTTCAGGGCAGGACCGCCTTTGCGCAGCCGGCCAGAGAGGTAGCCAGCTAGGGGAAGGGGGCCCCTCGTCTTGGAAGCTTGGAGGCTCAATCGGCCTATAATTTTTCTGAAGAACCAGGGGAAGCCGTTTAGGCTACCCATGGTCATTTACTCCGACAGAAGGTGTACCCAACAGTTTCTTTTGGGTATCCTATGAGGATGCACTACTCCGATTTGGGTTCGAGCTTATCAGTTTAAAACTTTTTCACATAAGCATCGCAACCTCAAACTTTAAGAAACGACAGCTTTGGTTTCTTGCCAAACCATAGTTCATACAGTGTCATCTCAACAGATTCAGATGGTGCCCTATTTAATGTGAATGCAGCTGTCTCTAATGCATAACCCCAAAACAATAGTGGTAAATCGGTAAGGGACATCATAGATCGCACCATATCCAATTAAGTATGATTACAACGTTCGGACACACCATTATGCTGTGGTGTTCCAGGTGGTGTGACTTGCGAAACTATTTCACATTGTTTCAAATGAAGACCAAACTCATAACTCAAATATTCGCCTCCGCGATCAGATCGTGGAAACTTTATTTTCTTGTTACGATGATTTTCCACTTCACTCTGAAATTCTTTGAACTTTTCAAATGTTTCAGACTTATGTTTCATTAAGTAGATATACTCATATCTGCTCAAATCATCTGTGAAGGTTAGAAAATAACGATACCCGCCGCGAGCCTCAACACTTATCGGATCGCATACATCAGTATGTATTATTTCCAATAAGTCAGTTGCTCACTCCATTGTTGGAGAACGGGGTCTTAGTCATCTTGCCCATGAGGCATGGTTCGCAAGCATCAAGTGATTCGTAATCAAGTGATTCCAAAAGTCCATCAGCATGGAGTTTCTTCATGCGCTTTACACCAATATGACCTAAACGGCAGTGCCACAAATAGGTTGCACTATCACTATTAACTTTGCATCTTTTGGCTTCAATACTATGAATATGTGTATCACTATGATCGATATTCAATAAACCATTCACCTTGGGTGTATGACCACATAAGGTTTTATTCATATAAACAGAATAACAATTATTCTTTGACTTAAATGAATAACCGTATTGCAATAAACACGATCCAATCATATTATGCCCAACGCAAACACCAAATAAGATTTATTTTAGGTTCAACACTAACCTCGAAGGTAAAGGAAGTGTGCGATGGTGATCTTATCAACCTTGGAATCATTTCCAACACACATCGTCACCTCGTCCTCAACTAGTCTTTGTTTATTTTGCAACTCCCGTTTCGAGTTACTACTCTTAGCAACTGAACTAGTATCAAATACCGAGGGGTTTGCTATGAACACTAGTAAAGTACACATCAATAACATTTATATCAAATATACCTTTGTTCACTTTGCCATCCTTCTTATCCGCCAAGTATCTAGGGCAGTTCCACTTCCAATGACCATTTCCTTTGCAGTAGAAGCACTCAGTTTCAGGCTTGGGTCTAGCTTTGGGCTTCTTCATGGGAGTGGCAACTTGCTTTCCATTCTTCTTGAAGTTCCCTTTCTTTCCCTTGCCCTTTTACTTGAAGCTAGTGGTCTTGTCAACCATCAACACTTGATGCTTTTTCTTGATTTCTACCTTCGCTGATTTCAGCATCGAGAAGAGCTTTGGGAATCGTTTCCATTATCCCTTGCATATTATAGTTCATCACAAAGTTCTAGTAACTTGGTGATAGTGAATAGAGAAATCTGTCAATCACTATCTTATTGGGAAGATTAACTTCCACTTGATTCAAGTGATTATAGTACTCAGACATTCTGAGCACATGCTCACTCGTTGAGCTATTCTCCTCCATCTTGTAGGCAAAGTACTGTCAGAGGTCTCATACTCTTGACACGGGCATGAGTATGAGATACAAATTTCAAATCTTGGAACATCTTATATGATTCGTGGCATTCAAAACATTTTTGACCCGGTTCTAAGCCATAAAGCATGGTGCACTAAACTATCAAGTAGTCATCATACCGAGCTTGTCAAACATTCATAACGTCTGCATCTGCTCCTGCAATAGGTTTGTCACCTAGCGGTGCATCAAGGACATAATTCTTTTGTGCAACAATGAGGATAATCCTCATATCACGGACCTAGTCCGCATCATTGCTACTATCATCTTTCAACATAGTTTTTCTCTAGGAACATGATGTCTACTACACAACCTTCTTCTTGTAGACGTTGTTGGGCCTCCAAGTGCAGAGGTTTGTAGGACAGTAGCAAATTTCCCTCAAGTGGATGACCTAAGGTTTATCAATCCGTGGGACGTGTAGGATGAAGATGGTCTCTCTCAAGCAACCATACAACCAAATAACAAAGAGTCTCTTGTGTCCCCAACACACCCAATACAATGGTAAATTGTATAGGTGCACTAGTTCGGCAAAGAGATGGTGATACAAGTGCAATATGGATGGTAGATATAGGTTTTTGTAATCTGAAAATATAAAAACAGCAAGGTAACTAATGATAAAAGTGAGCACAAACGGTATTGCAATGTATTGAAACAAGGCCTAGGGTTCATACTTTCACTAGTGCAAGTTCTCTCAAAAAATAACATAATTGGATCATATAACTATCCCTCAACATGCAACAAAGAGTCACTCCAAAGTCACTAATAGCGGAGAACAAACGAAGAGATTATGGTAGGGTACGAAACCACCTCAAAGTTATCCTTTCTGATCGATCTATTCAAGAGTCCGTAGTAAAATAACATGAAGCTATTCTTTCCGTTCAATCTATCATAGAGTTCGTACTAGAATAACACCTTAAGACACAAATCAACCAAAACCCTAATGTCACCTAGATACTCCAATGTCACCTCAAGTATCTGTGGGTATGATTATACGATATGCATCACACAATCTCACATTCATCTATTCAACCAACACAAAGAACTTCAAAGAGTGCCCCAAAGTTTCTACCGGAGAGTCAAGACGAAAACGTGTGCCAACCCCTATGCATAAGTTCACTTGGTCATGGAACTCGCAAGTTGATCACCAAAACATACATCAAGTGGATCACATGATATCCCATTGTCACCACAGATAAGCACGTGCAAGACATACATCAAGTGTTCTCAAATCCTTAAAGACTCAATCCGATAAGACAACTTCAAAGGGAAAACTCAATTCATCACAAGAGAGTAGAGGGGGAGAAACATCATAACATCCAACTATAATAGCAAAGCTCGTGATACATCAAGATCGTATCACCTCAAGAACACGAGAGAGAGAGAGAGATCAAACACATAGCTACTGGTACATACCCTCAACCCCGAGGGAGAACTACTCCCTCCTCCTCATGGAGAGCACCGGGATGATGAAGATGGCCACCGGAGAGGGAATCCCCCTCCGGCAGGGTGCCGGAACGGGTCTAGATTGGTTTTCGGTGGCTACAGAGGCTTCTGGCAGCGGAACTCCTGATCTATTATGCTCCCTGAAGTTTTTAGGGTATATGGACATATATAGGCGAAAGAAGTCGGTCAGGAGGACCACGAGGGGCCCACGAGGGTGGGGGGAGCGCCCAGGGGGGCAGGCGCGCCTCCTTACCTCGTGGCCACCTCGAAGCTTCCTTGACTTCAACTCCAAGTCTCCTGGATCACGTTCATTCCAAAAATCACACTCCCGAAGGTTTCATTCCGTTTGGACTCCGTTTGATATTCCTTTTCTGCAAAACACTGAAACAAGAGAAAAAACAGAAACTGGCACTGGGCTCTGGGTTAATAGGTTAGTCCCAAAAATAATATAAAAGTGTTTAATAAAGCCCATAAACATCCAAAACAGATAATATAATAGCATGGAACAATAAAAAATTATAGATTCGTTGGAGACGTATTAGAACATATCAAAAAAACGGGGAGCTACATCGTGAGCTATATTTTTATTCATCACATGATATGTGTTTTGCTTGGAGTGTATTTTCAATTTTACTTGTTGTTTGAATAAAATCATTGGATCTGAAATCTTGAATGAAAAAGAATCTTCCCATGGCTAGTTAATTATTTGACTACTTAGTGTTCTTCACTTATATCTTTTTGGAGTAGTTTGTCATTTACTCACGTGCTTCACATATATCCTATGAGTAAATGGTTGAATGAATTGAATATCATGAATCTGAATTTATATATGTTTCATATGCTTACAACATGGGGAGTAATGACTTCACACATAATAAGTATAGGTAGTAAACTTATCGGAAGTTAGCAAACACAGAATTGGTCACTTGAACAATTCATGAAAGAATATTGAAGGAAGAGAGATTTCACATATAAATATACTATCTTGGACATCTTGGTCACTTAATGGGTTATGTTTTCCTATATTTGAAACGTTATATTGTCTTGGATCATCCAACATGTTGAGCTTGCCTTTCCCCCTCATGCTAGCCAAATTCTTTGCACCAAGTAAAGATACTACTTGTGCTTCCAAATATCCTTAAACCCGGTTTTGCCATGAGAGTCCACCATATCTACCTATGGATTGAGTAAGGTCCTTCAAGTAAGTTGTCATTGTTGCAAGCAATAAAAATGCTCTCTAAATATGTATGATCTATTAGTGTGGAGAAAATAAGCTTTATACAATCTTGTGATGTGGAAGAAATAAAAGCGACGAACTGCATAATAAAGGTCCATATCACAAGTGGCAATATAAAGTGACGTTCTTTTGCATTAAGATTTTGTGCATCCAACCATAAAAGCGCATGACAACCTCTGCTTCCCTCTATGAAGGGCCTATCTTTTACTTCTATCTTCTACCCTTATACAAGAGTCATGGTGGTCATCACCTTTTCTTTTTACACTTTTTCTTTTGGCAAGCACTTTGTGTTGGAGCGATCCAGATATATATATCCACTTGGATGTAGGTTTTCATAAATTATTATTGGTGATATTACCCTTGAGGTAAAAGGTTGGGAGGCGAAACTATAAACCCCTATCTTTCTCTGTGGCTGATCAAAACTTTGAACCCATAAATATCACATGAGTGTTAGCAATTGTGAAAGATTAAATGATAGTTGAGTATGTGGAGTTTGCTGAATCAAAGCTCTTACATAGACCCTTCCCGAAAATAAGATGAATTGCAATTGTTTGCTGACTAAGAGCATGGTTTGTTAGTTTTCAAAAAAGTTTATGATCTATACTTTAACATGTGAATAGCTTGTTACTTGATCATGAGAAGTTTTATGAGTTGAGCTACTGTTATGATATATAATGATGCTAGAAAAAGTGATTGGAACTATCATTGATCAAATTTATGCACTTGCTAGCATTCACACTTCATAAATTATTTCTTTTATCATTTACCTACTCGAGGACGAGCAGGAATTAAGCTTGGGGATGCTGATATGTCTCCAACGTATCTATAATTTATGAAGTATTCATGCCATGTTTACAATAGTTTTATATGATTTTGGTATGATTTGATTAGAACTAACCCGGACTGACGTTGTTTTCAACAGAACTACCATGGTGTTGTTTTTGTGTAGAAATAAAATTTCTCGGAATGCGATGAAAATCAACGGAGATTTTTTTTGAAAAATATAAAAAATACTGGAACAAAAATGTACCGGAGGGGAGTCCCGTGGGCCCCATGAGGGTGGGGGCGCGCCCATCCCCCTGGGCGCGCCCCTGTGCCTCGTGGACTTCCCGTGGGGCCTCCTGACTTGTTCTCAACGCCAACCTCTCCTATAAATGCCCAAACCTCTAGAAAATAACCTAGATCGGAAGTTCCGCAGCCGCAAGCCTCTGTAGCCACGAGAAATCAATGTAGGCCCTCTCTGGCACCCTGCCGGAGGGGGCCATCATCACCGGAGGCTATGGAGGAGGATCCCGGAGGGGTCATCATCACCATGAAGGCCAAGGACCAGAGGGAGAACCTCTCCCCATCCAGGGGAGGCCATGGAGGTGGAAGCACAAGGGGGAGAACCTCTCCTCCTCTCTCTCGGTGGCACCGGAGTGCCATCGAGAGGGGAATCATCGCCGCGGTGATCGTCTTCATCAACATCACCATCCTCATCTCTTTTACGCGGTCCACTCTCCCGCACCCTGATACATCTCCAACGTATCTATAATTTTTTGATTGCTCCATGGTATTATATTATCTGTTTTGGATGTTAATGGGATTTATTTTACACTTTTATATCATTTTTGGGACTAACCTATTAACTAGAGGCCCAACCCAAATTGTTGTTTTTTTCCTATTTCAGTGTTTCGTAGAAAAGGAATATCAAACGAAGTCCAAACGGAATGAAACCTTCGGGAACGTGATTTTCTCAACAAACGTGATCCAGGAGACTTCGAGTGGGCGTTAAGAAACAATCGAGGAGGCCTACCCCCCTGGGCGCGCCCTCCACCCTCATGGGCCCCTCGTTGCTCCACCGACCTACTTCTTCCTCCTATATATATCCACGTACCCCGCAAACATCCAGGAGCACCATGAAAACCTAATTCCACCGCCGCAACCTTCTGTACCCGAGAGATCCCATCTTGGGGCCTTTTCCAGAGCTCCACCGGAGGGGGCATTGATCATGGAGGGCCTCTACATCAACTCCATGGACTCTCCGGTGATGTGTGAGTAGTTTACCTCAGACCTTCGGGTCCATAGTTATTAGCTAGATGGCTTCTTCTCTCTCTTTGGATCTCAATACAAAGTTCTCCTCGATCTTCTTGGAGATCTATTTGATGTGATCTTCTTTTGCGGTGTGTTTGTCGAGATCCGATGAATTGTGGGTTTATGATCAAGTTTATCTATGAACAATATTTGAATCTCCTCTGAATTCTTTTAAGTATGATTGGTTATCTTTGCAAGTCTCTTCGAATTATCAGTTTGGTTTGGCCTACTAGATTGATCTTTCTTGCAATGGGAGAAGTGCTTAGCTTTGGGTTCAATCTTGCGGTGTCCTTTCCCAGTGACAGCAGGGGTAGCAAGGCACGTATTGTATTGTTGCCATCGAGGATAAAAAGATGGGGTTTATATCATATTGCATGAGTTTATCCCTCTACATTATGTCATCTTACTTAAAGCATTACTCTGTTCTTATGAACTTAATACTCTAGATGCATGCTGGATAGCGGTCGATGTGTGGAGTAATAGTAGTAGATGCAGAATCATTTTGGTCTACTTGTCACAGACGTGATGCCTATATAAATGATCATACATAGATATTCTCATAACTATGCTCAATTATATCAATTGCTCGACAGTAATTCGTTCACCCACCGTAATACTTATGCTCTTGAGAGAAGCCACTAGTGAAACCTATGGCCCCCGGGTCTATCTTCTATCATATCAATCTTCCAACACTTAGCTATTTCTATTGCCATTTATTTTACTTTGCATCTTTATTTCTCTTTATCATAAAAATACCAAAGTATTATCTTATCATATCTATCAGATCTCACTCTCATAAGTGACCGTGAAGGGATTGATTACCCCTTTATCGCGTTGGTTGCGAGGTTCTTATTTGTTTGTGTAGGTGCGTGGGACTCGAGCGTGATCTCCTACTGGATTGATACCTTGGTTCTCAAAAATTGAGGGAAATACTTATGCTACTTTACTGCATCACCCTTTCCTCTTCAAGGGAAAACCAACGCAGTGCTCAAGAGGTAGCAAGAAGGATTTCTGGCTCCGTTGCCGGGGAGATTCGCGCCAAGTCAAGTCAAGATTTGACTCCCGACAATGAGCCATTTCTGGCGCTGTTGCCGGGGAGTCTACGCACAAGTCAAGACATACCAAGTACCCATCACAAACTATTATCCCTCGCATTACATTATTTGCCATTTGCCTCTCGTTTTCCTCTCCCCCACTTCACCCTTGCCATTTTATTCACCCTCTCTTTTTCCATTCGCCTCTTTTTTGCTTGCTTTTTGTTTGCTCGTGTGTTGGATTGCTTGCTTGTCACGATGGCTCAAGACAATACTAAATTGTGTGACTTTGCCAATACAAAGAACAATGATTTTCTTAGCACTTCGATCGCTCCTCTTACCGATGCTGAATCTTGTGAAATTAATGCTGCTTTTTTGAATCTTGTCATGAAATATCAATTCGCCGGCCTTCCTAGTGAAGATGCCCCTACCCATCTAAATAGCTTTGTTGATTTGTGTGATATGCAAAAGAAGAAAGATGTGGACAATGATATTGTTAAATTGAAGCTATTTCCTTTTTCCCTTAGAGATCGTGCTAAAGCTTGGTTTTCGTCTTTGCCTAAAAATAGTATTGATTCATGGAATAAGTGCAAAGATGCTTTTATCTCTAATTATTTTCCTCCCGCTAAAACCATCTCTCTTAGAAACGATATTATGAATTTTAATAAACTTGATCATGAACATGTTGCACAAGCTTGGGAGAGGATGAAATTAATGATACGTAATTTCCCTACACATGGTTTGAATCTTTGGATGATTATACAAAATGTTTATGCCGGATTGAATTTTGCTTCTAGAAATCTTTTAGATTCGGCCGTGGGAGGCACTTTTATGGAAATCACTTTAGGATAAGCTACTAAGCTCCTAGATAATATTATGGTTAATTATTCTCAATGGCACACCGAAAGATCTACTAATAAAAAAGTGCATGTGATAGAAGAAATTAATGTTTTGAGTGGAAAGATGGATGAACTTATGAAATTGTTTGCTAATAAGAGTGTTTCCTCTGATCCTAATGATGTGCCTTTGTCTACCTTGATTGAGAATAATAATGAATCTATGGATGTGAATTTTGTTGGTAGGAATAATTTTGGTAACAGCGCGTATAGAGGAAACTTTAATCCTAGGCCGTTCCCTAGTAATTTCCCTAATAATTATTGTAATTCCTACAACAATTCTTATGGAAATTTTAATAATATGCCCTCTGAATTTGAGACTAGTGTTAAGGAGTTTATGAATTCGCAAAAGAATTTCAATGCTTTGCTTGAAGAAAAATTGCTTAAGGTTGATGAATTGGCTAGGAACGTTGATAGAATTTCTCTTGATGTTGGTTCTTTGAAACTTATATCTATTCCACCTAATCATGATATCAATGAGTCTCTCAAATCCATGAGAATTTCCATTGATGAGTGCAAAGAAAGAACCGCTAGGATGCGTGCTAAGAAAGATTGCTTTGTGAAAGCGTGTTCTTCTAGTTTCTATGAAAATAAAGATGAAGATCTAAAAGTTATTGATGTGTCTCCTATTAAATCTTTGTTTTGCAGTATGAATCTTGATAATGATGGGATTGAAGATGATCCACCTTTACCTAGAAGGCGTTCCAAAAATTTGGAGTTTTTAGATCTTCATGAAAAAATTGGTAAAAGTGGGATTGAAGAGGTCAAAACTTTAGATATCAGTGAACCCACTATTTTGGATTTCAAGGAATTTAATTATGATAATTTCTCTTTGATAGATTGTATTTCCTTGTTGCAATCCGTGCTAAATTCTCCTCATGCTTATAGTCAAAATAAAGCTTTTACTAAACATATCGTTGATGCTTTGATGCAATCTTATGAAGAAAAACTTGAGTTGAAAGTTTCTATCCCTAGAAAACTTTATGATTAGTGGGAAACTACTATTAAAATTAAAATTAAAGATCATGAATGCTATGCTTTGTGTGATTTGGGTGCTAGTGTTTCCACGATTCCGAAAACTTTATGTGATTTTCTAGGACTCCATGAATTTGATGATTGTTCTTTAAACTTGCACCTTGCGGATTCCACTATTAAGAAACATATGGGAAGAATTAATGTTGTTCTTATTGTTGCAAATAGGAACTATGTGCCCGTATATTTCGTTGTTCTTGACATAGATTGCAATCCTTCATGTCCTATTATTCTTGGTAGACCTTTCCTTAGAACGATTGGTGCAATTATTGATATGAAGGAAGGGAATATTAGGTTCCAATTTCTGTTAAGGAAAGGCATGGAACACTTCCCTAGAAAGAAAATTAAATTACCATATGAATCTATTATGAGAGCCACTTATGGATTGCCTACCAAAGATGGCAATACCTAGATCTATCCTTGCTTTTATCAATAAGTGTTCATCCCAATCTTTTTGATATCATTAAGGAACCGTTTGCTACAAATGATTTTCTTGATTTTGTGCCTAGGAGTTTGATAATTAATAAAAATAAATAAACTCCTAAGAGTTATAGGTGTCTCATTGAAGAATTACCTACCCAAGATGGCAATACCTAGATCTATCTTCACTTTTATGCCTAGCTAGGGGCGTTAAACGATAGCGCTTGTTGGGAGGCAACCCAATTTTATTTTTATTCCTTGCCTTTTTCTCCTGTTTAGTGATAAATAATTTATCTAGAATTTGTTGTGGTTGTGTTTTTTGTGTTTAATTAGTGTTTGTGCCAAGTAGAACCGTTGGGAAGACTTGGGGAAAGTCTTTTTGATCTTGCTGTAAAAAACAGAAACTTTAGCGCTCACGAGAATCGCTGCCATTTTTATTTGGAAGGTGATATTTAGTTAATTATTTTTGAAGATGATTAATAGATACATTACTCACTTCCATAAATTTATTTTAGAATTTTTGGGGTTCGAGAAGTTGCGTTAGCTACAGATTACTACAGACTGTTCTGTTTTTGACAGATTCTGTTTTTCGTGTGTTGTTTGCTTATTTTGATGAATCTATGGCTAGTAAAAGAGTTTATAAACCATAGAGAAGTTGGAATACAGTAGGTTTAACACCAATATAAATAAAGAATGATTTCAATACATTACCTTGAAGTGGTGTTTTGTTTTTCTTTCGCTAACGGAGCTCATGAGATTTTCTGTTGCGTTTTGTGTTGTGAAGTTTTCAAGTTTTTGGTAAAGATTTGATGGATTATGGAACAAGGAGTGGCAAGAGCTTAATCTTGAGGATGCCCATGTCACCCCAAGGTAATCTAAGGACACCAAAAATCCAAAGCTCGGGGATGCCCCGGAAGGCATCTCCTCTTTCGTCTTCGTCCATCGGTAACTTTACTTGGAGCTATATTTTTATTCACCACTTGATATGTGTTTTGCTTGGAGCGTCTTGTATGATTTGAGTCTTTGCTTTTTAGTTTACCACAATCATCCTTGCTGTACAAACCTTTTGAGAGATACACACATGATTTGAAATTTATTAGAATACTCTATGTGCTTCACTTATATCTTTTGAGCTATATAGTTTTTGCTCTAGTGCTTCACTTATATCTTTTAGAGCACGATGGTGGATTTGTTTTATAGAAACTATTGTTCTCTCATGCTTCACTTATATTATTTTGAGAGTCCTTTAGAACAACATGGAAACTATTGTCCTTTCATAATATAAGTGAAGCATGAGAGAACAATAGTTTCTATAAAACAAATCCACCATCGTGCTCTAAAAGATATAAGTGAAGCACTAGAGCAAAAACTATATAGCTCAAAAGATATAAGTGAAGCACATAGAGTATTCTAATAAATTTCAAATCATGTGAGTCTCTCTCAAAAGGTGTGTACATCAAGTATGATTGTGGTAAACTAAAAAGCAAAGACTCAAATCATACAAGACGATCCAAGCAAAACACATATCATGTGGTGAATAAAAATATAGCTCCAAGTAAAGTTACCGATAGACGAAGACGAAAGAGGGGATGCCTTCCGGGGCATCCCCAGGCTTAGGCTTTTTGGTGTTCTTGAATTTTACCTTGGGGTGCCATGGGCATCCCCAAGCTTAGGCTCTTTCCACTCTTTGTTCCATAATCCATCAAATTTTTACCCAAAACTTGAAAACTTCACAACACAAAACTCAAGATAGAAAATCTCGTGAGCTCCGTTAGTGAAAGAAAACAAAACACCACTTAAAGGTACTGTAATGAACTCATTCTTTATTTATATTTGTGTTAAACCTACTGTATTCCAACTTCTCTATGGTTTATAAACTCTTTTACTAGCCATAGATTCATCAAAATAAGCAAACAACACACGAAAAACAGAATCTGTCAAAAACAGAACAGTCTGTAGTAATCTGTAGCTAACGCAACTTCTGGAACCCCAAAAATTCTAAAATAAATTTCTGGACGTGAGGAATGTATATATTAATCATATTCAAAAAGAATTAACGAAATAGCACCTTCCAAATAAAAATGGCAGCGATTCTCGTGAGCGCTAAAGTTTCTGTTTTTTACAGCAAGATCAAAAAGACTTTCCCCAAGTCTTCCCAACGGTTCTACTTGGCACAAACACTAATTAAACACAAAAAACACAACCACAACAAAGGATAGATAAATTATTTATTACTAAACAGGATCAAAAGGCAAGGAATAAAAATAAAATTGGGTTGCCTCCCAACAAGCGCTATCGTTTAACGCCCCTAGCTAGGCATAAAAGCGAAGATAGATCTAGGTATTGCCATCTTGGGTAGGTAATTCTTCAATGAGACACCTATAACTCTTAGGAGTTTCTTTATTTTTATTAATTATCAAACTCCTAGACACAAAATCAAGAAAATCATTTTTAGCAAATGGTTCCTTAATGATATCAAAAAGATTGGGATGAACACTTATTGATTTTAAATCAGCAGTTTCCTTACTAGAGGATTCACCCTTATTTTTAGGAACACAAACAAGCTTCGCAATTTTAGTGGGAGGATATGGACTATTTTTAACGGAAGAAAAAGTGGACCCCAAGTTGGTGATAATTCCCTCAAGTTTATCGATTCTAGTAGAATCTTGATCTATTCTTTCATTAACTATGGGTTCTTTTTCCTTAAAAAAATTTAGAGTAACTCCCACCTTAGATCCGCATTGGGTAATTTGGTTATGGATCTTTCTATCCAAATTTTCAATCAACTCTACGGTGGCAACTTTATTTTCAATAATTTCAAGCCGTTGCATCACATGTTCCAAAGTTAAAATAGTTCCATTAACCAAAAGAGGTGGTGGGCCAAACAAATCTATCATAGCATTATAAGAATCAAAAGTATGGCTACCCAAGAAATTTCCTCCGGTAATGGTATCAAGAATATATCTATTCCAAGGAGTGATGCCTACATAAAAATTGCGAAGAAGAATGGAAGTAGATTGCTTCCTAGTAGATCTATTTTGAGCATTGCAAATTCTATAACAAGCATCTTTTAGATTTTCTTCCTCCCTTTGTTTAAAATTAAGAACTTCATTCTCAGGAGACAACGGAGAAGATAGAGGACTAGCCATACGACAAGGCAAGCGATCCAACACACAAGCAAACAAGAAATGGGCAAAAGAGGCAAATAGGGAAAGAGAAGGGGAACAGAGAGAGAGGGCGAATAAAACGGCAAAGGTGAAGTGGGGGGGAGAGGAAAACGAGAGGCAAATGGCAAATAATGTAATGCAAGGGATAAGATTTTGTGATGGGTACTTGGTATGTCTTGACTTGGCAACGGCACCTGAAATGACTCGTTCTTGGGAGTCAAATCTTGACTTGACTTGGCGCGAATCTCCCCGGCAACGGCGCCAGAAATCCTTCTTGCTACCTCTTGAGCACTACGTTGGTTTTCCCTTGAAGAGGAAAGGGTGATGCAGCAAAGTAGCGTAAGTATTTCCCTCAGTTTTTGAGAACCAAGGTATCAATCCAGTAGGAGATCACGCTCAAGTCCCACGCACCTACACAAACAAATAAGAACCTCGCAACCAACGCGATAAAGGGGTTGTCAAGCCCTTCACGGTCACTTACGAGAGTGAGATCTGATAGATATGATAAGATAATATTTTTGGTATTTTTATGATAAAGAGAAATAAAGATGCAAAGTAAAATAAACGGCAAAGGAAATAACTAAGCGTTGGAAGATTAATATGATGGAAGATAGACCCGGGGGCCATAGGTTTCACTAGTGGCTTCTCTCAAGAGCATAAGTATTACGGTGGGTAAATGAATTACCGTCGAGCAATTGATAGAATTGAGCATAGTTATGAGAATATCTAGGTATGATCATATATATAGGCATCACGTCCGAGAAAAATAGACCGAAACGATTCTGCATCTACTACTATTACTCCACACATCGACCGCCATCCAGCATGCATCTAGAGTATTAAGTTCATAAGAACAGAGTAATGCTTTAAGGAAGATGACATGATGTAGAGGGATAAACTCATGCAATATGATATAAACCCCATCTTTTTATCCTCGATGGCAACAATACAATACGTGTTGGTTCCCTTTCTGTCACTGGTATCGAGCACCGCAAGATTGAACCCAAAGCTAAGCACTTCTCCCATTGCAAGAAAGATCAATCTAGTATGCCAAACCAAACTGATAATTCGAAGAGACTTGCATAGATAAACCAATCATACATAAAATAATTCATAGGAGAATCAAATATTGTTCATAGATAATCTGGATCATAAACCCACAATTCATCGGATCTCGACAAACACACCGCAAAAGAAGATTACATCAAATAGATCTCCAAGAAGATCGAGGAGAACTTTGTATTGAGATCCAAAGAGAGAGAAGAAGCCATCTAGCTAATAACTATGGACCCGTAGGTCTGAAGTAAACTACTCACACATCACCGGAGAGGCCATGGAGTTGATGTAGAGGCCCTCCGTGATCAATGCCCCCTCCGGTGGAGCTCCAGAAAAGGCCCTGAGATGGGATCTCTCGAGTACAGAAGGTTGCGGCGGTGGAATTAGGTCTTCGTGGTGCTCCTGGATGTTTGGGGGGTACGTGGATATATATATATAGGAGGAAGAAGTAGGTCGGTGGAGGAACGGAGGGCCCACGAGGGTGGAGGGCGCGCCCAGGGGGGTAGGCGCGCCCCCTGCCTCGTGCCGTCCTCCATTGTTTCTTGACGCACACTCCAAGTCTCCTGGATCATGTTTGTTGAGAAAATCACGTTCCCGAAGGTTTCATTCCGTTTGAACTCCGTTTGATATTCCTTTTCTTTGAAACCCTAAAATAGGGAAAAAACAGCAATTTGGGCTGGGCCTCCAGTTAGTAAGTTAGTGCCAAAAATGATATAAAGGTGTAAAATAAAGCCCATTGACATCCAAAATAGATAATATAATAGCATGGAGCAATCAAAAATTATAGATACGTGCTACGTCTTGAGCTTGCATTGGTTTTCCCCGAAGAGGAAGGGATGATGCAGCAGAGTAGCGTAAGTATTTCCCTCAGTTTTTGAGAACCAAGGTATCAATCTAGCAGGAGCCCACGCTCAAGTCCCTCATACCTGCACAAAGCGATAGCTACTCGCAACCAACGCGATTAGGGGTTGTCAATCCCTTCACGGTCACTTACGAGAGTGAGATCTGATAGATATAATATTTTTTGGTATTTTTGGTATAAAGATGCAAAGTAAAAAGTAAAAGCAAAGTAAAAAAGCAAAGCAAGATTAAAGTGATGGAGATTGATATGATGAGAATAGACCCGGGGCCATAGGTTTCACTAGTGACTTCTCTCAAGAGCATAAGTATTCTACGGTGGGTGAACAAATTACTGTTGAGCAATTGACAGAATTGAGCATAGTTATGAGAATATCTAGGCATGATCATGTATATAGGCATCACGTCCGTGACAAGTAGATCGAAACGCCCCTAGGGGGGCGCCCCCACCCTCGTGACCGCCTCTTTTGTTCCTTGGAGCAGGGTCCAAGTCTCCTGGATCACGTTCGGTGAGAAAATCACGTTCCCGAAGATTTTATTCCGTTTGGACTCCGTTTGATATTCCGTTTCTTCGAAACACTGAAATAGGCAAAAAACAACAATTCTGGGCTAGGCCTCCGGTTAATAGGTTAGTCCCAAAAATAATATAAAAGTGGAAAATAAAGCCCAATATAGTCCAAAACAGTAGATAATATAGCGTGGAGCAATCAAAAATTATAGATACGTTGGAGACGTATCAGGCATCCCCAAGCTTAATTCCTGCTCGTCCTCGAGTAGGTAAATGATAAAAAGAGAATTTTTGATGCAGAGTGCTACTTGGCATAATTTCAATGCAAATCTTCTTAATTATGGTATGAATATTCATATTAGAAAGATTCAAGACAAAAGTTTATATTGACATAAAAATAATAATACTTCAAGCATACTAACAAAGCAATTATGTCTTCTCAAAATAACATGGCCAAAGAAAGTTATCCCTACAAAATCATATAGTATGGCTATGCTCCATCTTCACCACACAAAGTATTTAAATCATGCACAACCCCGATGACAAGCCAAGCAATTGTTTCATACTCTAACTTTTTCAAAACTTTTTCAATCTTCACGCAATACATGAGCGTGAGCCGTGGATATAGCACTATAGGTGGAATAGAATGGTGGTTGTGGAGAAGACAAAAAAGAGGGGAAGATAGTCTCACATCAACTAGGCGTATCAATGGGCTATGGAGATGCCCATCAATAGATATCAATGTGAGTGAGTAACGGATGCACTAGAGCTATAAATGTATGAAAGCTCAACAAAAGAAACTAGTGGGTGTTTATCCAACTTTCTTTCTCACGAAGACCTAGGGCAATTTTTGAGGAAGCCCATCATTGGAATATACAAGCCAAGTTCTATAATGTAAAATTCCCACTAGTATATGAAAGTGACAACATATGAGACTCTCTATATGAAGAACATGGTGCTACTTTGAAGCACAATATATGAGACTTGCTATATCATGGTGCTACTTTGAAGCACAAGTGTGGAAAAAAGGATAGTAGCATTGCCCCTTTTTTATTTATTTTCTTTTTTTGGACCTTCTTTTTTTTCTTTGGCCTTTCTCTACTTTTTTATTGGGACAATGCTCTATTGAATGATGATCATCACACTTTTATTTATTTACAACTCAATGATTACAACTCGATTCTAAAAAAAAGTATGACTCTATATGGATGCCTCCGGTGGTGTACCGGGATATGCAATGAATCAAGAGTGACAAGTATGAAGAAATTATGAACGGTGGCTTTGCCACAAATACTATGTCAACTACATGATCATGCTAAGCAATATGACAATGATGAATGTGTCATGATGAACTACATGGTGGAAAGTTGCATGGCAATATATCTCGGAATGGCTATGGAAATGCCATAATAGGTAGGTATGGTGGCTATTTTGATGAAGGTATATGGTAGGTGTATGATACCGGCGAAAGGTGCGCGGTATTAGAGAGGCTAGCAAAGGTGGAAGGGTGAGAGTGCGTATAATCCATGGACTCAACATTAGTCATAAAGAACTCAGATACTTATTGCAAAAATCTAGAAGTTATCAAAGCAAAGTATTACGCGCATGCTCCTAGGGGGATAGATTGGTAGGAAAAGACCATCGCTCGTCCCCGACCGCCACTCATTAGGAAGACAATCAATAAATAAATCATGCTCCGACTTCGTCACATAACGGTTCACCATATGTGCATGCTACGGGAATCACAAACTTTAACACAAGTATTCTTTAAATTCACAACTACTCAACTAGCATGACTTTAATATTATCACCTCCATATCTCAAAACAATTATCATGCTTCAATCTTTTCTTAGTATTCAACACACTCAAAAGAAAGTTTCACAAATCTTGAATACCAAGCATATTATTATTAAGCAAATTACCATGCTATTTAAGACTCTCAAAATAATTTAAGTGAAGCATGAGAGATCAATAGTTTCTTTAAAACTAATCCAGCACCATGCTCTAAAAGATCTAAGTGAAGCACACAGAGCAAAATTATAACGCTCAAAAGATATAAGTGAAGCACATAGAGCAAAACTATCTAGCTCAAAAGATATAAGTGAGGCACATAGAGCAAAACTACTTAGCTCAAAAGATATAAGTGAAGCACATAGAGTATTCTATCAAATTTTAATTCATGTATGGCTCTCTCAAAAGGTGTGTACAGCAAGGATGATTGTGGCATACTAAGACACAAATACACAAATAATACAAGACGCTCCAAGCAAAACACATATCATGTTGGTGAATAAAAATATAGCTCCAAGTAAATTACTGATGGAAGTGGACGAAAGAGGGGATGCCTTCCGGGGCATCCCCAAGCTTTGACTTCTTGGTGTCCTTGGATTATCTTGGGGGTGCCATGGGCATCCCCAAGCTTAGGATCTTGACACTCCTTGTTCCATTATCCATCAAAAGAATTCACCCAAAACTTGAAAACTTCACAACACAAAACTCAAAATAGAAAACTCGTGAGCTCTGTTAGCGAAAGAAAACAAAAGACCACTTCAAGGTACTGTAATAAACTCATTATTTATTTATATTGGTGTTAAACCTACTGTATTTCAACTTCTCTATGGATTATAAACTATTTTACTAGCAATAGATTCATCAAAATAAGCAAACAACACACGAAAAACAGAATCTGTCAAAAACAGAACAGTCTGTAGTAATCTGTAGCTAGCGCAAGATCTGGAACTCCAAAAATTCTAAAATAAATTTCTGGAAGTGAGGAATTTATATATTAATCATGTGAAAAAATAATTAACTAAATATTACTCTTCAAATAAAAATGACAGCAGTTCTCATGACCGCTAAAATTTCTGTTTTTTACAGCAAGTTCAACAAGACTTTCCCCATGTCTTCCCAACGGTTCTACTTGGCACAAACACTAATTAAACACAAAAAACACAACCAAAACACAGGCTAAATAATTTATTTATTACTAAGCAGGAGAAAAAATCAAGAAATAAAAATAAAATTGGGTTGCCTCCCAACAAGCGCTATCGTTTAACGCCCCTAGCTAGGCATAAAAGCGAGGATAGATCTAGGTATTGCCATCTTTGGTAGGCAATCCATAAGTGGCTCTCATGATGGTTTCATATGGTAGTTTATTTTCTTTCTTGGAAAGTGTTCCATGCCCTTTTTTAATGGAAATTGAAATCTAATATTCCCTTCCTTCATATCAATAATCGCACCAACCGTTCTAAGGAAAGGACTACCAAGAATAATAGGGCAAGAAGGATTGCAATCTATATCAAGAACAATGAAATCTACGGGCACATAATTTGTAACACCCTCGATGCGACTATATCTCCCACGTGTCGAGGCACGACTTAGAGGCATAATCGCATTGAAGGCATACGTCGCAAGTTAGGGAATCTTCACAACATCCCATGTAATATAAATAATAAAGGGGAGATAAAATAGTTGGCTTACACTCGCCATGTCAATCAAGTACATAAATAACATTACATCATCCAAACACTCATGGCCCGACTACGGCGCCAAAATAAAAGATAACCCAACATGCGACACGGTCCCAATCACCCCCTACTGGGCACCACTACTGATCATCAGGAAAGGAAACATAGTAACGTTGAGAGTCCTCATAGAACTCCCACTTGAGCTCAAGCGCGTCACCTGGAGCGGAATCATCAGGCCCTGCATCTGGTGTAATAGTATTCTGTGAGCCACAGGGACTCAGCAATCTCGCACCCTCGCGATCAAGACTATTTAAGCTTATAGGTAAGGCAAGGTAAAAATATGTGGAGCTGCAGCAAGCGACTAGCATATATGGTGGCTATCCTGTTCGCAAAAGAGAGCGAGAAGAGGAGGCAAAGCGCGAGCGAGAAACTAGAGAACAACCTGCGCAAACATTACTCCAACACCGTGTCCACTTCCCGGACTCCGCCGAGAAGAGGCCATCACGGTAACACACTCAGTTGATTCATTTTAATTAAGTTAAGGTTCAAGTTATCTACAACCGGACATTAACAAATTCCCATCTGCCCATAACCGCGGGCACGACTTTCGAAAGTTCAAATCCCTGCAGGGGAGTCCCAACTTAGCCCATGACAAGCTCTCACGGTCAACGAAGGAATAGACCTCCTCCCAAGACGTTCTGATCAGACTCAGTATCTCGGTTCTTCAAGACACTTCGACAGGTTAAAACAAGACCAGCAACACCGCCCGAATGTGCCGACAAATCCCGATAGGAGCTGCACATATCTCTTTCTCAGGGCACACTCAGATTGTCCAAACTTCCGGTAGGCCAGCCCAGAGTTGCCCTTGGTAGCCACCGGTGGCTGACGGTTTGGACCAACACTCAGAGGAGCACTGGCCCGGGGGGGGGGGGTTAAAATAAAGATGACCCTTGATTGTGCAGAACCCAAGGGAAAGAAAAGGCTAGGTGGCAAGTGGTAAAACCAAGGTTGGGCATTGCTGGAAAAGCTTTAATCAAGGTGAACTATCAAGGGGTTCCCATTATAACCCAATCGCGTAAGGAACGCAAAATCCGGGAACATAACACCGATATGACGGAAACTAGGGCGGCAAGAGTGGAACAAAACACTAGGCGAGAGGCCGAGCCTTCCACCCTTTACCAAGTATATAGATGCATTAAGATAACAAGATAATATAATGATATCCCAACAATTAAATAAATGTTCCAACAAGGAACGGCCTTTAATCTTCACCTGCAACTAGCAACGCTATAAGAGGGGCTGAGCAAAGTGGTAACATAGCCAATCAACGGTTTGCTAGGACATGGTGGGTTAGAGGTTTGACATGGCAATTTTGGGAGGCTTGAAAGCAAGTGGTAGGCATCGTAGCATTGGCATAGCAAAAGAGCGAGCTAACTAGCATAGCAAAAATAGTAGTGATTTTGAGGGTATGATCATCTTGCCTGCACAGTTGTCAGAGTTGACTGGATCCTCAAAAGCAAACTCAACGGGCTCCTCGTTAGCGAACTCGTCTCCCGGCTCTACCCAAACAAGACAAACAAGCAACAAAGGCACAATCAACCACGTGCAAGGATCAAACGATATGATGCAATGATGATATGCTATGCGGGATGTGATGCGGGATGCAAAATGCAAGATATGACAGGAAATGCAAGAACCTGGCCTCAACTTGGAAATCCAAGTGTGCCACTGGAAAGATGAGATGAAATCGCTTGAAAACGATATAAAGAACACCGGAATCGGAGTTACGGTTTGGAAATGGCAAGCGATTCAAAAATGACACCGGTCTGCGATTTACAGCAAGTAACCATCTAAATGCAATGAGATGAACATGCTACAGCACCCAAACATGACAACAAAATACATGGCAGGGGTGCATTCAAGATGCTTAACAAAAGTCTAGCACTGAGCTACGGTCAATTCATCCATTAACATGTTCAAACAAGCATGGCAAAAATGCATATGGCAAACAGATCTCAGACTTAGTGAAATTAACACTTGCCTGGAATTTCAGATCAGGTAGCACTCTTCGGAGCAACAAAGCTACAAGCTACAGGACCTGCACATGGTAAAGTAAAGCATGGCATGGAGCTACTCAAATAGCTTAACAAAAGTCCCTTAGTGACCTTGAGCCAAAAGGGATCAAAAAATACATTTGCAAGCATGTGAACATAGCAAAAACATAATCAGATCACAGACTTAGTGAAAACTGGCACATGCTGAAAACAGATATCAAGTAGGCATGTTTACGAGCTCGATACACTCACTACGGAGCAAGTCATGAAAAACTAAGAATACACCCATTAAGAACACACAAAATTCAAGCTAGACATGGCAAGAACAATAGCATAACATGCACGGATCAACTACAACATCATCGGCAAAATTGCAAACAAGTTGACAATCTGCCCAGATTCACAAAGTAGCAAAAGTAGAGCTCGATTGACTCAAGCTAGGGTGCTCCATAAATGAAAAAAAAGACAAGGATGGATAGAGCACTACAAGATTAACAAAACATCCTTACTGATCATCCTCAAAAGAGGCACGGATCACTAGGAAACAACATGAACATATGGCCATATGAGATAAACAGTTCAAGGACTTAGTGGAAATGCTAAGTCCCTGAAAACAGAATTAGCAAGTGCACCACTTTGCAAGCTTGTGCTAGTCACCACACACATCACAAAAATACATGGGTTGCATCTCTGGAAAGATGACAAAACCCTTAACAAAATATATGTAGAGCATCAGGGCATATCATGCACACATTAATCATGGCAAAAAAGACAAAAAGCTAAATGGAGTAGCAGATCTGACAATTATCTCAAGTAGCTCTCTTCTAACAGCATTTCGGGCATCAAGATGAACTCAAATGAAAATGATGTAATGGAATGAAATGATGTACTCTCTGAGATGAACATTTTGATATGCTATATGCATGAATCGGAGCTACGGATGCAAAGTTACGAGGCTATGAACATGAGCACTTGGATCTGGAATTTCGGGACTTAGCGAAAAAAACACCTCCGAATCTAGGCTTACTGTTCACGGCATGCGAACCGAGGTCAGATCCAAGCTCGCCGGAGATGCACTGTTCGCCGGAGTTTGAGGTCGCCGGCAATGACGTCGTGGTGGACGGACTCGGCGGGATCTCGCCGGAGTCGAGGGAGAGGAGGAGGCCGGCGCCGGGAGGTGGCGGGCGGCGGACGGCGGCGGTCGGTGGCGGCGGTCAGTGGCGGCGGCGCGGAAGCGGCGAGGAGGCCTGGTCGAGGCGGCGGTGGCCGGCGATGGGGCGCGGCGTCGCCGGCCGGCGAAGGGCGGCGCGCGGCGTCGCGGGCGTGGAAGAGGCGAAGGCGTGCGGCGGCGGAGGGAGTGGGCCGCGGGGCCGGCCTTGGGCTCCCGGGCCGCGCGGTGGGAGGCGGCGGCGGACACATGGCGGCGTCTGATTGGCGGCGGTGGGATCCGGACGTTGTCCGGCTCCGTCCGGACACGTCCGGCGGCGGCGGAGACGGATTATTTTAGGGTTTCGGGGAGGGGGATCCGAGATTTTCGAGGAGGACCTATTTATAGGCATAGAGGGAGCTAGGAGAGTCCAAATGAGGAGCGGTTTTTGGCCACGCGATCGTGATCGAATGCTCTAGATGATGGAGAAGGCTTAGGTGGGTTTTGGGCCAAATTGGAGGGGTGTTGGGCTGCAACACACACGAGGCCTTATTGGTCCCTCGGTTAACCGTTGGAGTATCAAACGAAGTCCAAATGATACGAAACTTGACACGCGGTCTACCGGCAATAAACCAAGGCCGCTTGGCAAGTCTCGGTCCAATCCGGAAATGTTTAATCCCCACACACGAAAGAAAGCTGGAAATGACCACCGGAGGAGAACGAAGCGCCGGAATGCAAAACGGACAACGGGGAGAATGCTCGAACGCATGGGACGAACACGTATGCAAATGCAATGCACATGATGACATGATATGAGATGCATGACAACGATAACAACACACGGAGACAAAGACCCGCACCCGAGAAAATAAAATAACTTAACGCCAGAAACGGCAAGAGTTTGAGTACAAATTGGGAAAGTTACATCCGGGGTGTTACAACACTCCACCACTACGAAAGGATCTCGTCCCGAGATCTAGGACTGAAAGAACGTCGGGTACCCAGAACGGAGGTGATCCTCGCGTTCCCAGGTAGCTTCACGGTCGGAATGGTGTGACCACTTGACTTTGAGAAATTTGATTGACTTGTTGCGAGTCTTGCGTTCAGTCTCTTCAAGAATAGCAACTGGGTGCTCACGATAAGAGAGATCTTCTTGGAGCTCAATGTCCTCGAAGTTGACGGTTGGTTCCCACTCATCATAGAGTTTTCGAGGGATAGAAACTTTCAACTCAAGTTTTTCTTCATAAGATTGCATCAAGGCATCAACAATATGTTTGGTGAAGGCTTTATTTTGACTATAAGCATGTGGAGAATTTAGCACGGATTGCAACAAGGAAATACAATCAATTAAAGAGCAACTTTCATAATTAAATTCCTTGAAAGCCAAATCACGGTGCTTACTATCATAGTAGCTCTTCTGGCGGGATTGGGCTGCTTTGAGGTTATCACGAATGACTTTGCACATTTCTTCTGCCTCATTAAGATCTAAATACTCCGAATTTTTAGAACGCCTTCTAGGAATATGCCCTAGAGGCAATAATAAACGTTATTATTTCATTTCCTTATATCATGATAAATGTTTATTATTCATGCTAGAATTGTATTAACCGAAAACTAATACATGTGTGAATACATAGACATAACAGATGTGTCACTAGATGCCTTCTACTTGACTAGCTCGTTAATCAAAGATGGTTTTCCACATGAAGATGTGTATTTACACGCATTACATAATTAGGGAGAATTAGTTGATTGACATGACCCATTCCATTAGCTTAGCACCCGATCGTTTAGCATGTTGTTATTGCCTTCTTCATGACTTATACATGTTCCTATGACTATGAGATTATGCAACTCCCGTTTGCCGGAGGAATACTTTGTGTGCTACCAAACGTCACAAGGTAACTGGGTGATTATAAAGGAGCTCTACAGGTGTCTCCAAAGGTACATGTTGGGTTGGCGTATTTCGAGATTAGGATTTGTCACTCCGATTGTCGGAGAGGTATCTCTGGGCCCTCTCGGTAATGCACATCACATAAGCCTTGCAAGCATTGCAACTAATGAGTTAGTTGTGAGATGATGTATTACGGAACGAGTAAAGAGACTTGCCTATTAAGATACCGACGATCGAATCTCGGGCAAGTAACATACCGATGACAGAGGGAACAACGTATGTTGTTATGCGGTCTGACCGATAAAGATCTCCGTAGAATATGTGGGAGCCAATATGAGCATCCAGGTTCCGCTATTGGTTATTGACTGGAGACGTGTCTCAGTCATGTCTACATTGTTCTCGAACCCGTAGGGTCCGCACGCTTAAGGTTTCAATGACAGTTATATTATGAGTTTATGAGTTTTGATGTACCGAAGGAGTTCGGAGTCCCGGATGAGATCGGGGACATGACGAAGAGTCTCGAAATGGTCGAGACGTAAAGATCGATATATTGGACGACTATATTCAGACATCGGAAAGGTTCCGAGTGATTCGGGTATTTTTTGGAGTACCGGAGAGTTACGGGAATACGTATTGGGCCTTATTGGGCCATACGGGAAAGAAGAAAAAGGGCCTCAAGGGTGTCCGCACCCCTCCCCTTGGTCTGGTCCGAATTGGACTAGGGAAGGGGGGCGCCCCCTTCCTTCCTTCTCCTTTTCCCTTCCTCTTTTCCTATTCCATATGGGAGGTGGAATCCTACTAGGACTAGGGAGTCCTAGTAGGACTCCACACTTGGCGCGCCCCCTCCTAGGGCCGGCCCCCTCCTCCCTTGCTCCTTTATATACGGGTGCAGGGGGGCACCCCATTGACACAACAATTGATCCACATGATCATATTCTTAGCCATGTGCGGTGCCCCCTTCCACCATAATCCTCGATAATATTGTAGCGGTGCTTAGGAGAAGCCCTGCGACGGTAGTACATCAAGATCGTCACCACGCCATCGTGCTGACGGAACTCTTCCCCGACACTTTGCTGGATCGGAGTCCGAGGATCGTCATCGAGCTGAACGTGTGCTAGAACTCGGAGGTGCCGTAGTTTCGGTGCTTGATCGGTCGGGCCGTGAAGACGTACGACTACATCACCCGCGTTGTGCTAACGCTTCCGCTGTCGATCTACAAGGGTACGTAGATCACACTCTCCCCTCTCGTTGCTATGCATCACCATGATCTTGCGTGTGCGTAGGAATTTTTTTGAAATTACTACGTTCCCCAACAGCGGCATCCGGAGGCCTAGGTTTTATATGTTGATGTTATATTGCACGAGTAGAACACAAGTGAGTTGTGGGGCGATTATAAGTCATACTGCTTACAGCATGTCATACTTTGGTTTCGGCGGGTATTGTTGGACGAAGCGGCCCGGACGAACATTACGCGTACGCTTACGCGAGACCGGTTCTCCCGACGTGCTTTGCACAAAAGGTGGCTTGCGGGTGACAGTTTCTCCAACTTTAGTTGAACCGAGTGTGGCTACGCCCGGTCCTTGCGAAGGTTAAAACAGCACCAACTTGACAAACTATCATTGTGGTTTTGATGCGTAGGTAAGAACGGTTCTTGCTAAGCCCGTAGCAGCCACGTAAAACTTGCAACAACAAAGTAGAGGACGTCTAACTTGTTTTTGTAGGTCATGTTGTGATGTGATATGGTCGAGGCATTGATGCTGAATTTTATTGTATGAGATGATCCATGGTTTTGTAACGAGTTATCAGCAAGTGGTAGGAGCCATATTGGTTGTCGCTTTATTGTATGCAATGGCAATCGCGCTGTAATGCTTTACTTTATTACTAAGAGGTAGCGATAGTCGTAGAAGCATAAGTTAGCGAGACGACAACGATGCTACGATGGAGATCAAGGTGTCGCACTGGTGACGATGGTGATCATGACGGTGCTTCAGAGATGGAGATCACAAGCACAAAATGATGATGGCCATATCATATCACTTATATTGATTGCATGTGATGTTTATCTTTTATGCATCTTATCTTGCTTTGATTGACGGTAGCATTATAAGATAATATCTCACTAAATTATCAAGATATAAGTGTTCTCCCTGAGTATGCACCATTGCGAAAGTTCTTCGTGATGAGACACCACGTGATGATCGGGTGTGATAGGCTCTACGTTCAAATACAACGGGTGCAAAATAGTTGCACACGCGGAATACTCAGGTTATACTTGACGAGCCAAGCATATACAGATATGGCCTCGGAACACAGAGACCGAAAGGTCGAGCGTGAATCATATAGTAGATATGATCAACACAATGATGTTCACCAATGAAACTACTCCATCTCACGTGATGATCGGACATGGTTTAGTTGATTTGGATCACGTAATCACTTAGAGGATTAGAGGGATGTCTATCTAAGTGGGAGTTCTTTAAGTAAATTAATTGAACCTAAATTTATCATGAAACTTAGTACCTGATAGTATCTTGCTTGTTTATGCTTGATTGTAGATAGATGGCTCGTGCTGTTGTTCCGTTGAATTTTAATGCGTTCCTTGAGAAAGCAAAGTTGAAAGATGATGGTAGCAATTACACGGACTGGTTCCGTAACTTGAGGATTATCCTCATTGTTGCACAGAAGAATTACATCTTGGAAGCACCGCTGGGTGCCAGGCCTGCTGCTGGAGCAACACCAGATGTTATGAACGTCTGGCAGAGCAAAGCTGATGACTACTCGATAGTTCAGTGTGCCATGCTTTACGGCTTAGAATCGGGACTTCAACGATGTTTTGAACGTCATGGAGCATATGAGATGTTCCAGGAGTTGAAGTTAATATTTCAAGCAAATGCCCGGATTGAGAGATATGAAGTCTCCAATAAATTCTATAGCTGCAAGATGGAGGAGAACAGTTCTGTCAGTGAGCATATACTCAAAATGTCTGGGTATAATAATCACTTGATTCAATTGGGAGTTAATCTTCCAGATGATTGCGTCATTGACAGAATTCTCCAATCACTGCCACCAAGCTACAAGAGCTTCGTGATGAACTATAATATGCAAGGAATGAATAAGACTATTCCCGAGCTCTTCGCAATGCTGAAAGCTGCGGAGGTAGAAATCAAGAAGGAGCATCAAGTGTTGATGGTCAACAAGACCACTAGTTTCAAGAAAAAGGGCAAAGGGAAGAAGAAGGGGAACTTCAAGAAGAACGGCAAGCAAGTTGCTACTCAAGAGAAGAAACCCAAACCTGGACCTAAGCCTGAAACTGAGTGCTTCTACTGCAAGCATACTGGTCACTGGAAGCGGAACTGCCCCAAGTATTTGGCGGATAAGAAGGATGGCAAGGTGAACAAAGGTATATGTGATATACATGTTATTGATGTGTACCTTACTAATGCTCGCAGTAGCACCTGGGTATTTGATACTGGTTCTGTTGCTAATATTTGCAACTCGAAACAGGGACTACGGATTAAGCGAAGATTGGCTAAGGACGAGGTGACGATGCGCGTGGGAAACGGTTCCAAAGTCGATGTGATCGCAGTCGGCACGCTACCTCTACATCTACCTTCGGGATTAATATTAGACCTAAATAATTGTTATTTGGTGCCAGCATTAAGCATGAACATTATATCTGGATCTTGTTTGATGCGAGACGGTTATTCATTTAAATCTGAGAATAATGGTTGTTCTATTTATATGAGTAATATCTTTTATGGTCATGCACCCTTAAAGAGTGGTCTATTTTTATTGAATCTCGATAGTAGTGACACACATATTCATAGTGTTGAAGCCAAAAGATGCAGAGTTGATAATGATAGTGCAACTTATTTGTGGCACTGCCGTTTAGGTCATATCGGTGTAAAGCGCATGAAGAAACTCCATACTGATGGACTTTTGGAACCACTTGATTATGAATCACTTGGTACTTGCGAACCGTGCCTCATGGGCAAGATGACTAAAACACCGTTCTCCGGTACTATGGAGAGAGCAACAGATTTGTTGGAAATCATACATACAGATGTATGTGGCTCGATGAATATTGAGGCTCGTGGCGGATATCGTTATTTTCTCACCTTCACAGATGACTTAAGCAGATATGGGTATATCTACTTAATGAAACATAAGTCTGAAATGTTTGAAAAGTTCAAAGAATTTCAGAGTGAAGTTGAAAATCATCATAACAAGAAAATAAAGTTTCTATGATCTGATCGTGGAGGAGAATATTTGAGTTACGAGTTTGGTGTATATTTGAAACAATGCGGAATAGTTTCGCAACTCACGCCACCCGGAACACCACAGCGCAATGGTGTGTCCGAACGTCGTAATCGTACTTTACTAGATATGGTGCGATCTATGATGTCTCTTACTGATTTACCACTATCGTTTTGGGGATACGCTCTAGAGACAACCGCATTCATGTTAAATAGGGCACCATCAAAATCCGTTGAGACGACGCCTTATGAACTGTGGTTTGGCAAGAAACCAAAGTTGTCGTTTCTGAAAAGTTTGGGGCTGCGATGCTTATGTGAAAAAGCTTCAACCTGATAAGCTCGAACCCAAATCGGAGAAATGTGTCTTCATAGGATATCCAAAGGAGACTATTGGATACACCTTCTATCACAGATCCGAAGGCAAGACTTTTGTTGCTAAGTTTGGAAACTTTCTGGAGAAGGAGTTTCTCTCGAAAGAAGTGAGTGGGAGGAAAGTAGAACTTGACGAGGTAACTGTACCTGCTCCCTTATTGGAAAGTAGTGCATCACAGAAAACTGTTTCAGTGACACCTACACCAGTTAGTGAGGAAGCTAATGATGATGATCATGAAACTTCAGAACAAGATACTACTGAACCTCGTAGATCAACCAGAGTGAGATCCACGCCAGAGTGGTACGGTAATCCTGTTCTGGAAGTCATGCTACTAGATCATGATGAACCAACAAACTATGAAGAAGCGATGGTGACCCCAGATTCCACAAAATGGCTTGTAGCCATGAAATCTGAGATGGGATCCATGTATGAGAACAAAGTATGGACTTTGGTTGACTTGCCCGATGATCGGCAAACAATTGAGAATAAATGGATCTTCAAGAAGAAGACTGACGCTGACGGTAATATTACTGTCTACAAAGCTCGACTTGTCGCAAAAGGTTTTCGGCAAGTTCAAGGGATTGACTACGATGAGACCTTCTCACCCGTAGCGATGCTTAAGTCTGTCCGAATCATGTTAGCAATTGCCACATTTTATGATTATGAAATTTGGCAGATGGATGTCAAAACTGCATTCCTGAATGGATTTCTGAAAGAAGAGTTGTATATGATGCAACCAGAAGGTTTTGTCGATCCAAAGGGAGCTAACAAAGTGTGCAAGCTCCAGCGATCCATTTATGGACTGGTGCAAGCCTCTCGGAGTTGGAATAAACGTTTTGATAGTGTGATCAAAGCATTTGGTTTTATACAGACTTTTGGAGAAGCCTGTATTTACAAGAAAGTGAGTGGAAGCTCTGTAGCATTTCTGATATTATATGTGGATGACATATTACTAATTGGAAATGATATAGAATTTCTGGATAGCATAAAGGGATACTTGAATAAGAGTTTTTCAATGGAAGACCTCGGTGAAGCTGCTTACATATTAGGCATTAAGATCTATAGAGATATATCAAGACGCTTAATTGGACTTTCACAAACCACATACCTTGACAAAATTTTGAAGAAGTTCAAAATGGATCAAGCAAAGAAAGGGTTCTTGCCTGTATTACAAGGTGTGAAGTTGAGTAAGACTCAATGCCCGACCACTGCAGAAGATAGAGAGAATATGAAAGATGTTCCCTATGCTTCAGCCATAGGCTCTATCATGTATGCAATGCTGTGTACCAGACCTGATGTGTGCCTTGCTATAAGTCTAGCAGGGAGGTACCAAAGTAATCCAGGAGTGGATCACTGGACAGCGGTCAAGAACATCCTGAAATACCTGAAAAGGACTAAGGATATGTTTCTCATATATGGAGGTGACAAAGAGCTCATCGTAAAAGGTTACATTGATGCAAGCTTTGACACTGATCCGGACGATTCTAAATCGCAAACCAGATACGTGTTTACATTAAACGGTGGAGCTGTAAGTCGGTGTAGTTCTAAACAAAGCGTTGTAGCGGGATCTACATGTGAAGCGGAGTACATAGCTGCTTCGGAAGCAGCAAATGAAGGAGTCTGGATGAAGGAGTTCATATCCGATCTAGGTGTCATACCTAGTGCATCGGGTCCAATGAAAAATCTTTTGTGACAATACTGGTGCAATTGCCCTGGCAAAGGAATCCAGATTTCACAAGAGAACCAAGCACATCAAGAGACGCTTCAATTCCATCCGGGATCTAGTCCAGGTGGGAGACATAGAGATTTGCAAGATACATACGGATCTGAATGTTGCAGACCCGTTGACTAAGCCTCTTCCACGAGCAAAACATGATCAGCACCAAGGCTCCATGGGTGTTAGAATCATTACTGTGTAATCTAGATTATTGACTCTAGTGCAAGTGGGAGACTGAAGGAAATATGCCCTAGAGGCAATAATAAAGTTATTATTTATTTCCTTATATCATGATAAATGTTTATTATTCATGCTAGAATTGTATTAACCGGAAACATAATACATGTGTGAATACATAGACAAACAGAGTGTCACTAGTATGCCTCTACTTGACTAGCTCGTTAATCAAAGATGGTTATGTTTCCTAACCATGAACAAAGAGTTGTTAATTTGATTAACGGGATCACATCATTAGGAGAATGATGTGATTGACATGACCCATTCCATTAGCTTAGCACCCGATCGTTTAGTATGTTGTTATTGCTTTCTTCATGACTTATACATGTTCCTATGACTATGAGATTATGCAACTCCCGTTTGCCGGAGGAACACTTTGTGTGCTACCAAACGTCACAACGTAACTGGGTGATTATAAAGGAGCTCTACAGGTGTCTCCAAAGGTACATGTTGGGTTGGCGTATTTCGAGATTAGGATTTGTCACTCCGATTGTCGGAGAGGTATCTCTGGGCCCTCTCGGTAATGCATATCACATAAGCCTTGCAAGCATTGCAACTAATGAGTTAGTTGTGAGATGATGTATTACGGAACGAGTAAAGAGACTTGCCGGTAATGAGATTGAACTAGGTATTAAGATACCGACGATCGAATCTCGGGCAAGTAACATACCGATGACAAAGGGAACAACGTATGTTGTTATGCGGTCTGACCGATAAAGATCTTCGTAGAATATGTGGGAGCCAATATGAGCATCCAGGTTCCGCTATTGGTTATTGACTGGAGACGTGTCTCGGTCATGTCTACATTGTTCTCGAACACGTAGGGTCCGCACGCTTAAGGTTTCAATGACAGTTATATTATGAGTTTATGAGTTTTGATGTACCGAAGGAGTTCGGAGTCCCGGATGAGATCGGGGACATGACGAGGAGTCTCGAAATGGTCGAGACGTAAAGATCGATATATTGGACGACTATATTCGGACATCGGAAAGGTTCCGAGTGATTCGGGTATTTTTCGGAGTACCGGAGAGTTACGGGAATACGTATTGGGCCTTATTGGGCCATACGGGAAAGAAGAAAAAGGGCCTCAAGGGTGGCCGCACCCCTCCCCTTGGTCTGGTCCGAATTGGACTAGGGAAGGGGGGTGCCCCCTTCCGTCCTTCTCCTTTTCCCTTCCTCTTTTCCTATTCCATATGGGAGGTGGAATCCTACTAGGACTAGGGAGTCCTAGTAGGACTCCACACTTGGCGCGCCCCCTCCTAGGGCCGGCCTCCTCCTCCCTTGCTCCTTTATATACGGGGGCAGGGGGGCACCTCTAGACAAAAGTTGATCCACATGATCATATTCTTAGCCGTGTGCGGTGCCCCCTTCCACCATAATCCTCGATAATATTGTAGCGGTGCTTAGGCGAAGCCCTGCGACGGTAGTACATCAAGATCGTCACCACGCCGTCGTGCTGACGGAACTCTTCCCCGACACTTTGCTGGATCGGAGTCCGGGGATCGTCATCGAGCTGAACGTGTGCTAGAACTCGGAGGTGCCGTAGTTTCGGTGCTTGATCGGTCGGGCCGTGAAGACGTACGACTACATCAACCGCATTGTGCTAACGCTTCCGCTGTCGATCTACAAGGGTACGTAGATCAGACTCTGCCCTCTTGTTGCTATGCATCACCATGATCTTGCGTGTGCGTAGGATTTTTTTTGAAATTACTACGTTCCCCAACAGTACGGCACTTCCTGCCATACAGAATTTCAAAAGGGGCCTTGCCCGAACTTGCTTGAAAACTGTTGTTGTAGGAGAATTCAGCATAAGGAAGACAATCCTCCCACTTCATGCCGAAGGAGATCACACAAGCCCTGAGCATATCTTCAAGAATCTGGTTGACACGCTCGACTTGACCGCTAGTTTGAGGATGGAAAGCTGTGCTGAAGCGGATGTTGGTGCCCATGGCCTTCTGAAAAGAATCCCAAAACTTGGATGTAAAGATGCTACCACGGTCTGAAGAGATCACTTGAGGAGTACCGTGCAGAGAGACAATCCGAGAGGTATAGAGTTCCACCAATTGAGCTGCAGTGATCGACTCTTTGATAGGCAGAAAGTGAGCCACTTTGGTGAGTTTGTCGATGACAACGAATATAGCATCATTGCCATGCTTGGACTTTGGAAACCCAGTCACAAAGTCCATTTCAATGTGGTCAAACTTCCATTCTGGAATGGCAAGAGGTTGGAGGAGACCAGCTGGCCTTTGGTGTTCTGCCTTTACTCTTCTGCAGACATCACATTCATTCATGAATTGAGCAATCTCGCGCTTCATTTGAGTCCACCAATAAGCCTGCTTGAGGTCCTGATACATCTTCGTGCTCCCAGGGTGGATGGAGAGGAGAGAATTGTGAGCCTCGTTCATGATCACTTTACGGAGGTCACCTTTGGGTACAACAATACGATCCTCGAAGAAGAGAGTATCCTTGTCATCAAGGCGGTAGCACTTGTACTTGGGTTGACTCTTGGCAATCCCAATCTTCACCTTTTTCACCATAGCATCAAGAAGCTGGGCTTGGCGAATCTGGTCTTCCAAGGTAGGAGAGACTTGAAGATTGGCGAGGAAACCTTGAGGAACAACTTGCAGATTAAGTTTGCGGAAAGCTTCACAAAGCTCGGGTTGATAAGGCTTAAGAATCAGACTGTTGCAGTAAGCTTTCCTGCTCAATGCGTCAGCAATCACATTGGCCTTGCCTGGAGTATACTCAATACTCGGATTATACTCTTGAATCATTTTGACCCATCGAGTTTGACTGAGGTTGAGATTAGGCTGAGTGAAGATGTACTTGAGACTCTTGTGATCAGTGAAAATGTCCACTTTTCTTCCCAATAGAAGATGTCTCCAAGTCAAAAGAGCATGCACAACTTCCGCCAACTCGAGATCATGAGTGGGGTAGTTCTTCTCATTAGGCTTCAACTGGCGAGATGTATAAGCAACAACTCTCTTCTCTTGCATTAATACTGCGCCAAGACCTTGGAGAGAGGCATCACAAAAGACCTCGTACGGTTTGGATTCATCAGGCGGAGTCAGAACTGGAGCAGTGATCAATTTCTCTTTCAAAGTGTTGAAAGCAATGTCACACTTCGGAGACCAAACGTACTTGACGTGCTTCTAGAGAAGATTTGAGAGAGGCTTCGCGATCTTAGAAAAGTTTTCAACGAATCTTTGGCAGTAGCTTGCGAGACCGAGGAAGCTACGGAGTTGCTTCACATTCTGAGGAGGTTCCCAATTCAGAATTGCAGACACCTTCTCAGGATTCATGGCAATGCCCTTGGCAGAGATGATATGACCAAGATAAAGAACCTCATCGAGCCAAAACTCGCACTTTGAGAACTTGGCGTAGAACAGATGTTCCCTTAGCTTATCAAGAACCAAACGCAAGTGCTTGGCATGATCTTTCTTGTTCTTTGAGAAAACCAGAATGTCGTCGAGATAGACCAAAACGAAGTCATTGGTGTAGGTGTTGAAGATGAAGTTCATCATGCGAGAGAATGTCAGAGGAGCGTTGACGAGGCCAAAAGACATGACAGTGTATTCATATGAACCATAGCTTGTCCTGAAAGCCGTCTTGGGAATATCTTGCTCACGTATTCGAATATGATGATAACCCATACGGAGATCAAGCTTGGATAATACTTGGGCACCTTTGAGTTGTTCGAACAGCTCATTGATGTTGGGAAGTGGGTATTTGTTCTTGATGGTCTTCTTGTTCAATGGACGGTAATCAACACAAAGTCGGTCCGTTCCATCCTTCTTCTTCACAAAAACAACACCACAACCCCATGGAGAAGAACTAGGCCGGATGAGACCCATTTTCTCTTGAATATCGAGTTGCTTCTTCAGCTCCTTCAACTCTTCAGGTCCGAGCTTGTAAGGACGCTTGCACACAGGTTCCGTGCCAGGCTCAAGATCAATAACGAAATCAACTGGCCGGTGCAGAGGCATTCCTCGAAGGTCTTCTGGAAAGACGTCTTGATATTCGCAAACGACTGGAATCTGAGAGATAGCATCCAATTCACCCTTCTCATTGAGAGAAAACAGACGGATAGTATTATCCCGAGCGGCAAACACAATTACATCCTCAGACGAATGAGTCAATTGAATCTGCCTGGCTGCACAATCAAGCTGAGCCTTGTGCTTAGAAAGCCAATCCATTCCGAGAATAAGATCAATATCTGAGTTACCAGGAAACATTGGAGAAGCCAGAAACTTGAAATCACCCATCATGATAGAAATATCCGGAATCTTGTGGTTAGCGAGCAAACATTTACCCGGAGAGACAACTGCTAACGGTTTATGCATAACTTGGGAAGTCAACTCATGCTTAGATGCAAAAGGCTTTGAGATGAAACAATGAGATGCACCAGTATCAAAAAGAACTTTTGCGGGAACATCGTTAATAGGAAGGTTACCCATGATGACATCTGATGAATCCTTTGCCTGAGCTGCATTCACCATATTGACCTTGGCGTACTTGGGGTTATGCTTGACCACAGTTCTACTTGCTGATCTGACAGGAAGAGGAGGAGGAAGACACCTCTGGTTGAAACACTTGTTGGCATAGTGACCCTTCTATTGGCACTTGTTGCACGTGACCTCTGAAAGCGGACGGTGATACGAAGCACTCGATCTTGGAGCTTGAGACGAAGTCTTGTTCTGAAAGCCAGGGTTGGGTGGGTGGGAAGAACCACTGCCACCTTTGCTCTTCTGCTGATACGGCTGACGGAACGGAGGAGGAGGAAGCCAATACTTCTGCTGCTTGGCCACTTGAGTAGAAGAAGATGGAGTAACATCTCTGACTCGCTTCTTGGAAGCATCACACCTCAACTGAGCAGCCTCTTGCTTCAATGCCATGTTGTAGAACTCATCGTATCTCAATGGCTCAAAGAGGACAAGAGCTAGCTGAATTTCTTCTCTGAGATCACCCCTGAACTGGTATATCATGCTCTTCTCATCAGGGACGTCCTGCTTGGCAAAGCGGGCGAGCTTCTGAAACAACTTGTTGTAGTCATAGACAGACAAAGAGCCTTGCTTCAGGTTGCGGAATTCCTCACGCTTGCTTTCAATCACGCTCTAAGGAATATGATGAGCTCGGAAATCTCGACGAAAATCATCCCAAGTGATAACACGTCCATCTCTGGAATCCTTGTACTGCTGGAACCATTCTGCAGCTTGATCTTTGAGTTGGAAGGAAGCGAACTTAACAAAGTCCTCAGGCCTGACGTTACTTCACTCAAAATGCTTGCACAGATCCACAAGCCAATCGTCAGCATCGGTTGCCTCAACACAATTGCTGAAAGTCTTTGGCCCATTAGCAAGGAACTGGTTGAGTGTAGCAAAGTGATTCTGATTGTTGCCTTGATTCCCTTGGTTGCCTTGATTGCGCTCTTGAAGAATTTGCATGATCAACTGTGTATTTGCATTGGTTGCGGCCATCACAGCTTGCCATGCCTCCGGAGGAGGTGGAGGTGGTGGCGGATCAGGATTCGGAGTCGTGCGCGTTGGAGGAGCCATCCTGAAGAGGTTGACATCCATTAGCACATTGATAGACAAATATTGAAGCTGAATCCAACGGAATGAAAATTGCAACATATAGTCTTCACATTCGAACAAAATGAACGAATGCATTCCTCTTGAAATGGTCACATATCCATAAATTGAGAAGCCACGTAGAATTAAGGTAGAGAAATAAATCAACAAGGTATGGATCAAGAACGAATAATCGGTAAGAAATCCCAATCTCAAACCAATATCCGTGGAAGAAGAACTAGAGCTACTAGAATTCCCACCTATGAAACTCCCGAACCTTTCCGATTATGCAATCAGGTGTTGGGGATACAGGGGAAGCATAATATCTCACCCATACTAGCAAATCCTACATCCAGCTTTATCCATCCTTCAACACATAACCAAGAAAAACTTCGGAAACCATCTACCTCAACCTTCGAAAAGCATCCGTTATACAAGTTATGGCGATACTCCCGAACTCCCGCCCCAGTACTGGGTGGCGTCGAGGTTATCTCACCAACGAACTGCATAAAAGAGATTTTCGATGTCGGCGTACTAAAATCAGGTATTCCAGAATTGCAACGATAAAATTATGACGACAACACCTCAGAGCTCAACTCCTCGGGACACTTCCACTAAACCCCTGACAGGAGGCACCAAGACAATGTTCTCATCATAAAACCATCGGAACGATTCCAAGATACCCGCGTGATCCTAAATTTTTTTTTGTGAAATTTGAGAAGAGAAGAGTCAAAACTCTACGTCAGGATGCCTTACCAGAGCGATGAGGAGACTGGGAAGTAAAAAGAATTCCTAAACTCTCCGATATATAATTCCTAAATGACTCAAAACATTTTTCTAGACACAACTCGGCTGCTAAAACGATCAAGCAATGGGGCTCCTAAGGTCGGGGAAGGCTCTGATTACCAACTTGTAACACCCTCGATGCGACTATATCTCCCACGTGTCGAGGCACGACTTAGAGGCATAATCGCATTGAAGGCATACGTCGCAAGTTAGGGAATCTTCACAACATCCCATGTAATATAAATAATAAAGGGGAGATAACATAGTTGGCTTACACTCGCCATGTCAATCAAGTACATAAATAACATTACATCATCCAAACACTCATGGCCCGACTACGGCGCCAAAATAAAAGATAACCCAACATGCGACACGGTCCCAATCACCCCCTACTGGGCACCACTACTGATCATCAGGAAAGGAAACATAGTAACGTTGAGAGTCCTCGTAGAACTCCCACTTGAGCTCAAGCGCGTCACCTAGAGCGGAATCATCAGGCCCTGCATCTGGTGTAATAGTATTCTGTGAGCCACAGGGACTCAGCAATCTCGCACCCTCGCGATCAAGACTATTTAAGCTTATAGGTAAGGCAAGGTAAAAATATGTGGAGCTGCAGCAAGCGACTAGCATATATGGTGGCTATCCTGTTCGCAAAAGAGAGCGAGAAGAGGAGGCAAAGCGCGAGCGAGAAACTAGAGAACAACCTGCGCAAACATTACTCCAACACCGTGTCCACTTCCCGGACTCCGCCGAGAAGAGGCCATCACGGTAACACACTCAGTTGATTCATTTTAAATTAAGTTAAGGTTCAAGTTATCTACAACCGGACATTAACAAATTCCCATCTGCCCATAACCGCGGGCACGGCTTTCGAAAGTTCAAATCCCTGCAGGGGAGTCCCAACTTAGCCCATGACAAGCTCTCACGGTCAACAAAGGAATAGACCTCCTCCCAAGACGTTCCGATCAGACTCGGTATCTCGGTTCTTCAAGACACTTTGACAGGTTAAAACAAGACCAGCAACACCGCCCGAATGTGCCGACAAATCCCGATAGGAGCTGCACATATCTCTTTCTCAGGGCACACTCAGATTGTCCAAACTTCCGGTAGGCCAGCCCAGAGTTGCCCCTGGTAGCCACCGGTGGCTGACGGTTTGGACCAACACTCAGAGGAGCACTGGCCCGGGGGGGGGGGGGTTAAAATAAAGATGACCCTTGAGTGTGCAGAACCCAAGGGAAAGAAAAGGCTAGGTGGCAAGTGGTAAAACCAAGGTTGGGCATTGCTGGAAAAGCTTTAATCAAGGTGAACTATCAAGGGGTTCCCATTATAACCCAATCGCGTAAGGAACGCAAAATCCGGGAACATAACACCGATATGACGGAAACTAGGGCGGCAAGAGTGGAACAAAACACTAGGCGAGAGGCCGAGCCTTCCACCCTTTACCAAGTATATAGATGCATTAAGATAACAAGATAATATAATGATATCCCAACAATTAAATAAATGTTCCAACAAGGAACGGCCTTTAATCTTCACCTGCAACTAGCAACGCTATAAGAGGGGCTGAGCAAAGTGGTAACATAGCCAATCAACGGTTTGCTAGGACATGGTGGGTTAGAGGTTTGACATGGCAATTTTGGGAGGCTTGAAAGCAAGTGGTAGGCATCGTAGCATTGGCATAGCAAAAGAGCGAGCTAACTAGCATAGCAAAAATAGTAGTGATTTTGAGGGTATGATCATCTTGCCTGCACAGTTGTCAGAGTTGACTGGATCCTCAAAAGCAAACTCAACGGGCTCCTCGTTAGCGAACTCGTCTCCCGGCTCTACCCAAACAAGACAAACAAGCAACAAAGGCACAATCAACCACGTGCAAGGATCAAACGATATGATGCAATGATGATATGCTATGCGGGATGTGATGCGGGATGCAAAATGCAAGATATGACAGGAAATGCAAGAACCTGGCCTCAACTTGGAAATCCAAGTGTGCCACTGGAAAGATGAGATGAAATCGCTTGAAAACGATATAAAGAACACCGGAATCGGAGTTACGGTTTGGAAATGGCAAGCGATTCAAAAATGACACCGGTCTGCGATTTACAGCAAGTAACCATCTAAATGCAATGAGATGAACATGCTACAGCACCCAAACATGACAACAAAATACATGGCAGGGGTGCATTCAAGATGCTTAACAAAAGTCTAGCACTGAGCTACGGTCAATTCATCCATTAACATGTTCAAACAAGCATGGCAAAAATGCATATGGCAAACAGATCTCAGACTTAGTGAAATTAACACTTGCCTGGAATTTCAGATCAGGTAGCACTCTTCGGAGCAACAAAGCTACAAGCTACAGGACCTGAACATGGTAAAGTAAAGCATGGCATGGAGATACTCAAATAGCTTAACAAAAGTCCCTTAGTGACCTTGAGCCAAAAGGGATCAGAAAATACATTTGCAAGCATGTGAACATAGCAAAAACATAATCAGATCACAGACTTAGTGAAAACTGGCACATGCTGAAAACAGATATCAAGTAGGCATGTTTACGAGCTCGATACACTCACTACGGAGCAAGTCATGAAAAACTAAGAATACACCCATTAAGAACACACAAAATTCAAGCTAGACATGGCAAGAACAATAGCATAACATGCACGGATCAACTACAACATCATCGGCAAAATTGCAAACAAGTTGACAATCTGCCCAGATTCACAAAGTAGCAAAAGTAGAGCTCGATTGACTCAAGCTAGGGTGCTCCATAAATGCAAACAAATACTTGGATGGATAGAGCACTACAATATTAACAAAACATCCTTACTGATCATCCTCAAAAGAGGCACGGATCACTAGGAAACAACATGAACATATGGCCATATGAGATAAACAGTTCAAGGACTTAGTGGAAATGCTAAGTCCCTGAAAACAGAATTAGCAAGTACACCACTTTGCAAGCTTATGCTAGTCACCACACACATCACAAAAATACATGGGTTGCATCTCTGGAAAGATGACAAAACCCTTAACAAAATATATGTAGAGCATCAGGGCATATCATGCACACATTAATCATGGCAAAAAAGACAAAAAGCTAAATGGAGTAGCAGATCTGACAATTATCTCAAGTAGCCCTCTTCTAACAGCATTTCGGGCATCAAGATGAATTCAAATGAAAATGATGTAATGGAATGAAATGATGTATTCTCTGGGATGAACATTTTGATATGCTATATGCATGAATCGGAGCTACAAATGCAAAGTTACGAGGCTATGAACATGAGCACTTGGATCTGGAATTTCGGGACTTAGCGAAAAAAACACCTCCGAATCTAGGCTTACTGTTCACGGCACGCGAACCGAGGTCGGATCCGAGCTCGCCGGAGATGCACTGTTCGCCGGAGTTCGAGGTCGCCGGCAGTGGCGTCGTGGTGGACGGACTCGGCGGGATCTCGCCGGAGTCGAGGGAGGGGAGGAGGCCGGCACCGGGAGGCGGCGGGCGACGGACGGCGGCGGTCGGTGGCGGCGGTCAGTGGCGGCGGCGCGGAAGCGGCGAGGAGGCCTGGTCGAGGCGGCGGTGGCCGGCGATGGGGCGCGGCGTCGCCGGCCGGCGAAGGGCGGCGCGCGGCGTCGCGGGCGTGGAAGAGGCGAAGGCGTGCGGCGGCGGAGGGAGTGGGCCGCGGGGCCGGCCTTGGGCTCCCGGGCCGCGCGGTGGGAGGCGGCGGCGGACACATGGCGGCGTCTGATTGGCGGCGGTGGGATCCGGACGTTGTCCGGCTCCGTCCGGACACGTCCGGCGGCGGCGGAGACGGATTATTTTAGGGTTTCGGGGAGGGGGATCCGAGATTTTCGAGGAGGACCTATTTATAGGCATAGAGGGAGCTAGGAGAGTCCAAATGAGGAGCGGTTTTTGGCCACGCGATCGTGATCGAATGCTCTAGATGATGGAGAAGGCTTAGGTGGGTTTTGGGCCAAATTGGAGGGGTGTTGGGCTGCAACACACACGAGGCCTTATTGGTCCCTCGGTTAACCGTTGGAGTATCAAACGAAGTCCAAATGATACGAAACTTGACACGCGGTCTACCGGCAATAAACCAAGGCCGCTTGGCAAGTCTCGGTCCAATCCGGAAATGTTTAATCCCCACACACGAAAGAAAGCTGGAAATGACCACCGGAGGAGAACGAAGCGCCGGAATGCAAAACGGACAACGGGGAGAATGCTCGAACGCATGGGACGAACACGTATGCAAATGCAATGCACATGATGACATGATATGAGATGCATGACAACGATAACAACACACGGAGACAAAGACCCGCACCCGAGAAAATAAAATAACTTAACGCCAGAAACGGCAAGAGTTTGAGTACAAATTGGGAAAGTTACATCCGGGGTGTTACAACACTCCACCACTACGAAAGGATCTCGTCCCGAGATCTAGGACTGAAAGAACGTCGGGTACCCAGAACGGAGGTGATCCTCGCGTTCCCAGGTAGCTTCACGGTCGGAATGGTGTGACCACTTGACTTTGAGAAATTTGATTGACTTGTTGCGAGTCTTGCGTTCAGTCTCTTCAAGAATAGCAACTGGGTGCTCACGATAAGAGAGATCTTCTTGGAGCTCAATGTCCTCGAAGTTGACGGTTGGTTCCCACTCATCATAGAGTTTTCTAGGGATAGAAACTTTCAACTCAAGTTTTTCTTCATAAGATTGCATCAAGGCATCAACAATATGTTTGGTGAAGGCTTTATTTTGACTATAAGCATGTGGAGAATTTAGCACGGATTGCAACAAGGAAATACAATCAATTAAAGAGCAACTTTCATAATTAAATTCCTTGAAATCCAATATAGTGGGTTTAGCAACATCTAGATTTTTATTTCTTTCAATCCCGCTTTCATCAATTTCATCATTAAGATCTAAATACTCCGAATTTTTAGAACGCCTTCTAGGTAAAGGAAGATCATATTCAGTTTCATCAAGATTAATATTGCAAAATAAATATTTAATAGGGGACACATCAATAACTTTTAGATCTTCATCTTGATTTTCATAGGGATTGGAGGAACACGCTTTAATAAAGGCATCTTTGGAAGCACGCATCCTAGCGGTTCTTTCTTTGCACTCATCAATGGAAATTCTCATGGCTTTGAGGACTCATTGATATCATGTTTAGGAGGAATAGATCTAAACTTTAAAGAATCAACCTCAAGAGAAATTCTATCAACGTTTCTAGCCAAATCATCAACTTTAAGCAATTTCTCTTCAAGCAAAGCATTAAAATTCTTTTGTGAATTCATAAACTCTTTAACACTATTCTCAAATTCAGAGGACATCTTATTATAATTTCCATAAGAGTTGTTGTATGAATTCCCATAATTATTAGAAGGATTACTAGGATATGGCCTAGGATTAAAATTCCCTCTATAAGCGTTGTTACCAAAATTATTCCTACCAACAAAATTCACATCCATAGATTCATTGTTATTATCAATCAAAGTAGACAAAGGCATATCATTAGGATTAGAAGAAACACTCTTAGTAGCAAATAATTTCATAAGTTCATCCATCTTTCCACTCAACACATTAATTTCTTCTATCGCATGCACTTTTTTAGAAGATCTTTCAGTATGCCATTGAGAATAATTAACCATAATATTATCTACGAGTTTAGTAGCATCTCCTAAAGTGATTTCCATAAAAGTGCCTCCCGCGGCCGAATCTAAAAGATTTCTAGAAGCAAAATTCAATCCGGCATAAAAATTTTGTATGATCATCCACAAATTCAAACCATGAGTAGGGCAATTATGTATCATTAATTTCATTCTCTCCCAAGCTTGTGCAACATGTTCATGATCAAGTTGTTTAAAGTTCATAATATCGTTTCTAAGAGAGATGATCTTAGCAGGAGGAAAATACTTAGAGATAAAAGACGAAAACCAAGCTTTAGCACGATATCTAAGCGAAAAAGGAAATAGCTTCAATTTAACGACATCATTATTGACATCTTTTTTCTTTTGCATATCACATAAATCAACGAAGCTATTCGGATGAGTAGCGGCATCTTCACTAGGAAGGCCGGCGAATTGATCTTTCATAACAAGATTCAACAAAGCAGTATTAATTTCACAAGATTCAACATCGGTAAGAGGAGCAATCGGAGTGCTAAGGAAATCATTATTATTGGTATTGGTGAAGTCACACAATTTGGTAGTATCTTGAGCCATCGCGACAAACAAGCAATCTAACACACGAGCAAACAAAAAGGCAAGCGAGCAAAAATAGGCAAATAGAGAGGGAGGATAGAGAGAGAGAGAGAGAGAGGGCGAATAAAACGGCAAGGGTGAATTGGGGGGAGTGGAAAACGAGAGGCAAATGGCAAATAATGTAATCCAAGAGATAGGGATTGTGATGGGTACTTGGTATGTTGACTTTTTGCGTAGACTCCCCGGCAACGGCGCCAGAAATGGCTCGTTGTCGGGAGTCAAATCTTGACTTGCGCGAACCTCCCCGGCAACGGTGCCAGAAATCCTTCTTGCTACGTCTTGAGCTTGCGTTGGTTTTCCCCGAAGAGGAAGGGACGATGCAACGGAGTAGCATAAGTATTTCCCTCGGTTTTTGAGAACCAAGGTATCAATCCAGTAGGAGCCCACGCTCAAGTCCCTCGTACCTGCACATAGCGATAGCTACTCGCAACCAACGCGTTTAGGGGTTGTCAATCCCTTCACGGTCACTTACGAGAGTGAGATCTGATAGATATAATATTTTGGTATTTTTGGTATAAAGATGCAAAGAAAAAGTAAAAGCAAAGTAAAAAGCAAAGCAAGATTAAAGTGATGGAGATTGATATGATGAGAATAGACCCGGGGGCCATAGGTTTCACTAGTGGCTTCTCTCAAGAGCATAAGTATTCTACGGTGGGTGAACAAATTACTGTTGAGCAATTGACAGAATTGAGCATAGTTATGAGAATATCTAGGCATGATCATGTATATAGGCATCACGTCCGTGACAAGTAGATCGAAACGATTCTGCATCTACCACTATTACTCCACTCATCGACCGCTATCCAGCATGCATCTAGAGTATTAAGTTAAAAATAGAGTAACGCCTTAAGCAAGATGACATGATGTAGAGAGATAAATTCATGCAATATGAAATAAACCCCATCTTATTATCCTCGATGGCAACGATACAATACGTGCCTTGCTGCCCCTTCTGTCACTGGGTAAGGACACCGCAAGATCGAACCCAAAGCTAAGCACTTCTCCCATGGCAAGAACTACCAATCTAGTTGTCCAAACCAAACGGATAATTCGAAGAGACTTGCAAAGATAACCAATCATACATAAAAGAATTCAGAGAAGATTCAAATATTATTCATAGATAGACTTGATCATAAACCCACAATTCATCGGTCTCAACAAACACACCGCAAAAAGAAGATTACATCGAATAGATCTCCACAAGAGAGGGGGAGAACTTTGTATTGAGATTCAAAGAGAGAGAAGAAGCCATCTAGCTACTAACTATGGACCCGAAGGTCTGAGGTAAACTACTCACACTTCATCGGAGGGGATATGATGATGTAGAGGTCCTCCGTGATGACGGCCCTCTTCCGGCGGAGCTCCGGAACAGGCCCCAAGATGGGATCTCGTGGATACAGAAAGTTGCGGCGGTGGAGTTAGGTTTTTGGCTCCTATTCTGATCGTTTGGGGGTACGTGTGTATATATAGGAGGAAGAAGTACGCCGGAGGAGCAACGAGGGGCCCACGAGGCAGGGGGGCGTGCCCTAGGGGGCGCACCCCCACCCTCGTGACCGCCTCTTTGGTTCCTTGGAGCAGGGTCCAAGTCTCCTGGATCACGTTTGGTGAGAAAATCACGTTCCCGAAGATTTTATTCCGTTTGGACTCCGTTTGATATTCCGTTTCTTCGAAACACTGAAATAGGCAAAAAACAGCAATTCTGGGCTGGGCCTCCGGTTAATAGGTTAGTCCCAAAAATAATATAAATGTGGAAAATAAATCCCAATATAGTCCAAAATAGTAGATAATATAGCATGCAGCAATCAAAAATTATAGATACATTGGAGACGTATCACATAGCTGCCTCGGAGGCAGCGCAGGAAGCAATTTGGATGAAGGAGTTCATCACCGACCTAGGAGTTATTCCTAATGCGTCGGGCCCGATGACTCTCTTCTGTGACAACATTGGAGCTATTGCCCTTGCCAAGGAGCCCGGGTTTCACAAGAAGACCAGGCATATCAAGCGTCGCTTCAACTCCATTCGTGAATATATTCAAGATGGAGACATAGATATTTGTAAAGTTCATACGGATCTGAATGTCGCAGATCCTTTGACTAAACCTCTTCCATGAGCAAAACATGATCAACACCAGAACTCTATGGGTGTTCGATTCATCACAATGTAACTAGATTATTGACTCTAGTGCAAGTGGGAGACTGTTGGAAATATGCCCTAGAGGCAAAAATAAAGTGGTTAATATTATATTTCCTTGTTCATGATAATTGTCTATTGTTCATGTAATTCATGTGTGAATACATAGATCACAATATGTCCCTAGTGAGCCTCTAGTTGACTAGCTCGTTGATCAATAGATGGTTGTAGTTTCCTGACCATGGACATTGGATGTCGTTGATAACGGGATCACATCATTAGGAGAATGATGTGATGGACAAGACCCAATCCTGAGCATAGCACAAGATCATGTAGTTCGTTTGCTAGAGCTTTTCAAATGTCAAGTATCGTTTCCTTAGACCATGAGATTGTGCAACTCCCGGATACCGTAGGAGTGCTTTGGGTGTATCAAACGTCACAATGTAACTGGGTGACTATAAAGGTGCACTACAAGTATCTCCGAAAGTGTCTGTTGGGTTGGCACGAATCAAGACTGGGATTTGTCACTCTGTATGACGGAGAGGTATCTCTGGGCCCACTCGGTAATGCATCATCATAACGAGCTCAATGTGACTAAGGAGTTGGTCACGGGATCATGCATTAGGGAACGAGTAAAGAGACTTGCTGGTAACAAGATTGAACGAGGTATGGGGATACCAACGATCGAATCTCAGGCAAGTAACATTCCGATGGACAAACGGAATTGTATACGGGATTGATTGAATCCCCGACATCGTGGTTCATTGCTACGTCTTGAGCACTATGTTGGTTTTCCTCGAAGAGGAAGGGATGATGCAACAAAGTAGCGTAAGTATTTCCCTTAGTTTTTGAGAACCAAGGTATCAATCCAGTAGGAGGCTGTAGCGACCAGACCTCAAACGGTCCAATCTTTGTGCTCCGGTGTCATCCCTGGATCAGTAATGCTGACACCACATAGTACTTGAAGGATTTATAACAGAGTAGCAATCACACACTTATTACATCGAGTGTCTCAATAAAGATCTTATTACAATAAATATGGCTTAAGGCCATCTAATAACGATAACAGCGGAAGGCTTGGAAGATAAGCGAGTCCATCAACTCCAACGGCATCACTGAGTATAGAACCACGACCTAAAACTCCTTAATCATCGTCTGAAAAGTCTGCAACATTAACGTTGCAGCCCGAAAACGGGTCAGCACATGGAATATGCTAGCAATGTAACACATAGAGAGTAATCGAATGAAACAGTTATACTATATGCACATTTGGCTGGTGGAAAGCTCTATGGTTACAGTTTTGCGTAAAGCCAATTTTTCCCTACTGTAAAGGAATAAATTTGTTTAACTATCATGGTGGTTGTTAAACATTGAGAATGGCTGACAGCATTCTCAATCCCAATTAAGCATCATCATTAAACAAACCCATCAAAATTAAATTATAGTAACATGTTGAGATTCACATGATAATCCAGGTACTAGATACTCAAGATGTCCATAACCGGGGACACGGCTAACCATGATTAGTTTATACACTCTGCAGAGGTTTGCGCACTTTTCCCCACAAGACTCGATCTCCTCCGTTGGGATTCTCGCACTACATGGTGTTTGAGAAACGGATAACCGAGACATAGTCTTTCAGAAGCGCTAGCACCTTACGATGGGTAGACCGTACCACCTACATCACCTACATCTGCTAGTCTACCACTGTAAGAGTTCGCACGACTTAGTCAACTATGCTAGAGCCCATAATAGCTTGTGGCTGCACACGGAAGTTTCTAGCATGAAAATCTCATGATCCCTTTGAGCCTGGGTGGCGGTCCAAAAGAAAACAGGCAATCCTAGAATACCCAGATACCTCAATCCACCCAGATGTGTATTTAAGTTTCCACCTTAGATAAACCATTGATTTAAAAAAATCTCACATCTGTCATGGATTGCACTCACCCAATCCACGTCTACTAGCATAGCATAGCAATAATAAGCAAACGTGGAAGTAACTCCCAAAGGTTTGATAATAAACAGGTAATAGGTACTACCTCAACTACTTCCCAAACACACAATTTAATTAGATCCTAATCATGCAATGTGTAAGGGTTGATCTAATGCCATAAAACTGGGTAGTAGAAGGTATGATCAAAGTGTTACTTGCCTTGCTGATGATCCGGGAAACCTAGTGATTCGAAGTAACAAGCGGCACACTCCGGGTACTCTATCGCAAACAAACAAGCATACAATAAGTACTCAACTAATACATAGGTAAAACTCAAATAAGAGATCTAACCAGAAAGTTCAACTTAAGAACTCCGGTTGGCAAAAATAATCAAATCGAACGAAGCAACGAAAGACAAACGGCAAAAGAAACAGGCTTCGATTACTATTCTGGATCTAGGGAAATTTTTTACAGTGGCAAAAACTTGTTTGAGTTGATTAAACGGAAAGAGGGTCTCGAGACGAAACTCCAGGCGCTTGAATCGCCTGATTCCGATAAACGAGCGAGAAGTTATACTAAAACGAAAATCGGATCAGAAATCGCGATCAGAAAAATCGCGGATTTAATCCGAGAAAAGAAAAACGACGAACAGTTTAACGAACGAACGTTCGTTAACTGGATCTAAACGACGATCACGTTCGTTAAAACGAACGAACGCTCGCTAATTAGCCTAACCGAAAAAACCGTTCTAAAAAAACGGATCTAAAAAAATAAACCGCGGCTTTTTTTTAAAAAAAACGAGCGGTTTTCTGAAGAAAACCGCCGGTGACGGCGGCTACCTCGGCGGCGGGTCCGGCGCGCGTCGGGGCGGCTCCGGCGAGGCGGTGCGGGGTGGCGAGGCGGCGGGGCGACCCGGGGTGGCGGCGAGGCGGCGGGGCGGCGGCGAGGCGACGGGGCGACGCGGGGCGGCGCGCGGCGTCGGCGGCCTAGGGTTAGGGTTAGGGCGCGGCGCGGGGCTCGAGGAGGGCTGGGGCGCTGGTGGGCTGGCCGGCTCGGGCGGGCGCCTTATAAAGGCTGCCCCGGGCGGAGTCCCGCTCGGGTACGGCCCGTAGTCGGTTCACGTTTTTTTTAAATAATAACGCGCAGGAAATCAAATAAAAAAAATACTAAACGGACTCCAAAAATCCCGAAATAAATTTTCCCCGGCTTCTAAAATCAAGCCGCACAGGATGAACATTTATTTGGGGCCTAAATGCAATTTTGAAAAACGCGCATTTTACCTAAATTCAAATAAAATAGCAAATAAAACCAAATAAAGTCTTATTTGATTTTTTATTAAATCCTCAATATTTCTTTATTTTGGGAAAGTCATTTTATTCCCTCTCTCATATTTTTGCAATGGAAATTATTGAAGATAAAATAAATAAAATCAAATGATTCTATTTTTCAAAATTTGAGACAACTCAAATATGAAAATAACGAAATCCCCAACTCTCTCCGAGGGTCCTTGAGTTGCGAAAAATTTCTAGGATCAACCAAAATGCAATAAATATGATATGCAATGATGATCTAGTGTATAACATTCCAAATTGGAAATTTGGGATGTTACAAACCTACCCCCCTTAAGATGAATCTCGCCCTCAAGATTCGGGTTGGCTAGAAAATAGGTGAGGGTGGTCCTTCAGCAAATCTTCCTCTCGTTCCCAGGTGGCTTCATCCTCCATGTGGTGGCTCTACTGAACCTTGCAAAACTTGATAACCTTGCTGCGGGTGACTCGACTGGCATACTCTAGAATCTTAACTGGTTTCTCCTCATAGGTCAAATCACTGTCCAACTGAATTGCTTCCAGTGGTACCGTATCTCTCAGCGGTATGTCAGCCATCTCCGCGTGGCACTTCTTCAACTGGGATACATGAAATACGTCGTGAACTCCTGACAATCCTTCGGGCAATTCCAACTTGTAGGCTACTTCTCCCATACGTTCCAATACTTTGTATGGGCCTACAAAACGTGGCGCTAACTTTCCCTTAACTCCAAAGCGCTTAACTCCTCGAAGTGGTGATACTCGAAGATAAACTCGGTCTCCGACTACGTAAACTGTCTCCTTGCGTTTAGAATCTGCATAACTCTTCTGCCTGGATTGAGCTACCTTTAGCCTGTCATGAATTAATTTCACTTTCTGTTCAGATTCCTTTATCAGATTCGGTCCAAACAACTGGCGATCTCCAACTTCATCCCAAGACAATGGGGTCCTGCACCTCCTTCCGTACAAGGCTTCGAAAGGGGCCATCTTCAAACTGGTTTGGTAGCTGTTGTTGGAAGAGAACTCTGCATATGGCAAATTCTCATCCCAACTAGATCCGTAATCTAGCGCACAAGCTCTTAGCATATCCTCCAAGATCTGGTTGACTCTCTCAGTCTGTCCATCTGTCTGTGGGTGGAAAGCTGTGCTAAACTCTAGTCTGGTTCCCAAAGTCTCATGCAACTGATTCCAGAACTTTGAGGTAAACTGGGTTCCTCTATCTGGTACAATGCTCCTTGGAACTCCATGCAGACATACGATCCTGGTCATGTATATCTTTGCCAACTTCGCACTGGTATAGATAGTCTTCACTGGAATGAAATGAGCTACCTTTGTCAAACGATCGACTACAACCCATATCGAGTCATAGCCTGAACGTGTTCTGGGCAATCCTGTAATAAAATCCATGCCTAGCTTATCCCACTTCCATTCAGGTATCGACAATGGTTGTACCAATCCTGCTGGCTTCTGATGCTATGCCTTCACTCTCTGACATACATCACAAACTGCTACGTACTCCGCAATATCCTTCTTCATTCCGGTCCACCAGAAAATATCCTTCAAATCCAAATACATCTTGGTATTTCCTGGGTGAATCAAATATGGTGAATCATGGGCCTCTTGCAGAATTAGCTTCCTAAGCTCCGGATCATTTGGCCCATAAACATGGTCTTCAAACCATAAGGTATCGTGCTCATCCTCATGAAATCCCTTAGCTTTTCCTTTGCTAATTTTCTCCTTAATAGAAGCAATCTCCTTGTCAGTGCTTTGGGCTTCTCTGATTTTATCCATCAATGTAGACTGAATCTCCAAATGCTGCTACATAGCCTCTCGGGACTATTTCTAAACATAACTCTCGAAGATTTTCGGCTAACTCCCTTGGTAATTCTCCCGTCATTAGGGTGTTGACATGGCTCTTACGGCTTAATGCGTCAGCTACTACGTTAGCCTTTCCGGGGTGATAATGCAATTACATATCATAATCCTTGATGAGCTCCAACCATCTCCTTTGTCTGAGATTCAACTCCTTCTGTGTGAAAATATACTTCAAACTCTTATGATCCGTATACACCTCGCAATGGTTTCCAATCAGAAAATGTCTCCAAGTTTTCAGTGCATGCACTACGGCTGCTAACTCCAAGTCATGCGTAGCATAATTCAACTCATGAGGCTTAAGCTATCGTGAGGCATATGAAACAACTCTCCCTTCCTGCATAAGCACTGCTCCAAGTCCTCGACGTGAAGCGTCGCAATACACCTCATCATCCTTGGTCTGGTCTGGCAAAATCAACACTGGTGAAGTAACCAAACGTTTCTTGAACTCCTGAAAACTAGCCTCACATTCCTCTGTCCATATGAACTTGGTATCCTTCTTCAACAACTCCGTCATAGGCTTCGCAATCTTTGAGAAATTCTCAATAAACCTCCGGTATTATCCTACGAGTCCAAGAAAACTCCGGATCTCCCCCACGGTGGTTGGTGCTTCCCACTTGGTCACAGTATCAACTTTAGTGGGGTCTACTGCTATACCTTCTTCGGATATAACGTGTCCGAGAAATCCAACTTCCTTCAACCAAAACTCACATTTGCTAAACTTGGCATATAGTTGATGTTCCCTGAGCTTTCCAAGAACCAAACGCAAATGTTCCTTATGCTCCTCTTCATTCTTTGAGTAAACCAGGATATCATCAATGAACACTACGACGAACTTATCCAAGAACTCCATAAACACTTTGTTCATCATGTTCATAAAATATGCAGGTGCGTTAGTCAGACCAAATGACATAATGGTATACTCGTACAACCCATATCTGGTGGTAAAAGCCGTCTTGGGTATATCCTGTTCCCGAATCTTCAACTGGTGGTATCCTGATCGCAGATCGATCTTGAAAAATAGCTTAGCTCCTTGCAATCGATCAAACAGATCATTGATCATCGGTAGTGGGTACTTGTTATTGATGGTTACTTCATTCAATCCTCGATAATCGACAACCATCCTTAACGATTCATCCTTCTTCTCCACTAGAAGTACTGGCGATCCCCAAGGTGAAGAACTTGGGCGAATATATCCTTTATCCAGTAACTCCTTAATTTGCTTCTTAATTTCCACCAAATCCTTTGCAGGCATCCTATATGGTCTTGATATTGGCCCTATGCCTGGCAAAAGCTCAATCAAAAATTCAATATCTCTATCCAGTGGCATGCCTGGCAACTCTTCTGGAAATACTTTGGGGAAATCCTTCACTACTGGTACTTCCTCCTGCACAACTCATGTTAAGCAATTTACTTGAGTCCTCTTTGGCACATGTCGGGATACATACTTGATCCTTCTCCCTTCTGGGGTGGTAAGCAAAATTGACTTACTAGCACATTCAATATTCCCTTCATACTTTGATAACCAATCCATGCCTAATATCACATCCAATCCTTGGGATTCCAATACTATTAGGTCTGAGGGAAAAACATAGTTACCAATCCTTAATGGTAACCGATCACACCATAGACTAGCCATATATTCTACTCCAGGCGAGGTTACTAACATGGGTGACCTAAGGGCTTGGGTTGGCAGTTTATACTTATCCACAAATCCCCTTGATATGTATGAATGCGATGCACCAGTATCGAAAAGAACGAGTGCAGTAAATGACTTAACCAAAAACTTACCGATTACTGCATCCGGCTGCTCTTCAACCTCCTCCACATTAACGTGGTTCACCTGCCCCCTGTTGAAAGGGTTCGGCTTCTTCCTAGAGCTTCCATTGCCATTTCCATTCTGTGATTCAGGACATTCATTGGCATAATGTCCGGTCTTCTGGCACTTAAAGCAAGTGACTTGGCTCAGGTCTTTCTTGGCTGGGGTTGATGGGTTGGTGCGGTTCTGGCCATTGCTTCCTCCATTCCCATTACCATTCCTGGGGCCATTGTGATTGTGCGTGCTACCTCCTCCATGGGTATGCTGAAAATGTCCTCCCGGTCTAGGGGTAAATCATGGCTTCTGCTGAGCTCCTGAATTGTACTTTCCTTGTGCATACTTCCTCTTGCGATTTTCAATTTGCTGCTGCTTCCCTTCAATCATAAGAGCACGATATACCAACTCCTGGTAGTTATTGAAGGTTGCTACCATCAACTGCATGCTCAACTCATCATTCAGTCCTTCCAGAAACTTTTCCTGTTTAGCGGCATCCATAGCAACGTCATCTGGGGCATAACGTGCTAGCTTACTAAAGTCCTCCACATACTGGCCAACTGTCCGTCCTCCTTGGCGCAAGTTGCGAAACTCTCGCTTCTTCATGGCCATAGCTCCTGCTGAAACATGGGCAGTTCGAAAAGCCTGCTGAAACTGGTCCCATGTGACCGTATCGACAGGGAAAGTGGCTGTGAAATTCTCCCACCATGATGCTGCGGGTCCTTCAAGCTGATGTGCGGCAAACTTCACCTTCTCCGCATCCGTGCATCCTGCTGTGGTCAACTCTCTAGCTGTCTTGCGGACCCAATCATCTGCTACTATCGGCTCGGTGCTATTGGAAAACACCGGCGGATTCAGCCTAAGAAAACGGGCTAAGTGATCAACAGGTGGTGGTGGTGGTGGGTTGTTGTTGTTGTTCCCCTGATTCTGATTCTGGACTAGCAACTGCATCAACGTGTTCTGCTGCTGGATCAACTGGGTGAGCTCCGGTGGAAAGGTAAATCTAGGGTCACGTCTCGGAGGCATCTAAGGGTTTAGAAAAGATGAGATTTAAGAATAGAGGGGGTCTAAAGAGAAAACACTACCCATATGCACATGAGGCAAAAGCAAACAATTCACTTCATTCAATGAATCAAGGGCATACAATCGATCTAACTATCGCAAAAATGCTCGGACTACTATATTTACATGGTGGACTACTACTACTGATGAGGTGGTCTACTAGAAATATTCTTCGGTTGCAGACTCCATGATATCTGCTCCAGCTTCATCAACATAGTCATCATCACTATCATCTGGATCCGAGTCGGTGTCATCGATGATGATGTAGTCTTCCGGGCGAATCTCCTTGGGTTCTTCATCTTCATCTACTGGCGTAGGGCCTCCCATAAATATTCCAATCTTCTTGATCAGATCGTCATTCTTCCCCACTAATACTTCGATTTCCTCTTCATAATCTTCACGTGTATCCTTGAGTTCTTCTTCCAGTTCCTTGATTCTTGTCTTTGCCTTCTTCAGGTCTATCATGTCGGCGCACATCTGGTTCTCATGACGTCGAATGTGCTGGTTTAACTCCTGGATAAAAGCTGCAATTAATCTATCCTTTCTGGTGCTGATCATCTCCCAGTGCTCATCTCGGCGCCCACAAATCTGGTAGATAGTATCCTTGAGATCATTGCGGTAGGCTTCTCCAATGCGTCCCATGGCGATGTGAGCTGCCATGCTCTTTCCTAGACGCCAAGTTGGTGCATCAAAAGAAAACTCTATGGGCTCAGTGAATGGCATGAATGTCCTTCCTGGAACTTGAACTTGAATCATCCAGCGCTCTTCTTCAGGTAAAGTGGCGTTGTAGGTTCCGGTGAAGCTTGGTACTCCTATGTTCAGTTATCTAGTGACTTCCTTCAAGTGACGTCCAAAGGGTGTATCTTCATCCGGTTGCGTGAACTTGTTCCTTGCATCCGCCATCCTAAAGAGTAGAAAAGATGAGAGGTCAGAAGAGAAGAGAGTGAGTAGTGATCTTGGTCTTTAGCTTAGTGGTCGTGTCCTACAGTCAGCGTGTGCTCTGATACCATCTTGTAGCGACCAGACCTCAAACGGTCCAATCTATGTGCTCCGGTGTCATCCCTGGATCAGTAATGCTGACACCACACAGTACTTGAAGGATTTATAACAGAGTAGCAATCACACACTTATTACATCGAGTGTCTCAATAGAGATCTTATTACAATAAATATGGCTTAAGGCCATCTAATAACGATAACAGCGGAAGGCTTGGAAGATAAGCGAGTCCATCAACTCCAACGGCATCACTGAGTATAGAACCACGACCTAAAACTCCTTAATCATCGTCTGAAAAGTCTGCAACATTAACATTGGAGCCCGAAAACGGGTCAGCACATGGAATATGCTGGCAATGTAACACATAGAGAGTAATGGAATGAAACAGTTATACTATATGCATATTTGGCTGGTGGAAAGCTCTATGGTTACAGTTTTGCGTAAAGCCAATTTTTCCCTACTGCAAAGGAATAAATTTGTTTAACTATCATGGTGGTTGTTAAACATTGAGAATGGCTGACAGCATTCTCAATCCCAATTAAGCATCATCATTAAACAAACCCATCAAAATTAATTTTATAGTAACATGTTGAGATTCACATGATAATCAAGGTACTAGATACTCAAGATGTCCATAACCATGGACACGGCTAACCATGATTAGTTTATACACTCTACAGAGGTTTGCGCACTTTTCTCCACAAGACTCGATCTCCTCCGTTGGGATTCTCGCACTACATGGTGTTTGAGAAACGGATGACCGAGACATAGTCTTTCAGAAGCGCTAGCACCTTACGATGGGTAGACCGTACCACCTACATCCCCTACATCTGCTAGTCTACCACTGTAAGAGCTCACACGACTTAGTCAACTATGCTAGAGCCCATAATAGCTTGTGGCTGCACACGGAAGTTTCTAGCATGAAAATCTCATGATCCCTTTGAGCCTGGGTGGCGGTCCAAAAGAAAACAGGAAATCCTGGAATACCCAGATACCTCAATCCACCCAGATGTGTATTTAAGTTGTCACCTTAGATAAACCATTGATTCAAAAAAAATCTCACATCTGTCATGGATTTCACTCACCCAATCCACGTCTACTAGCATAGCATAGCAATAATAAGCAAACGTAGAAGTAACTCCCAAAGGTTTGATAATAAATGGGTAATAGGTACTACCTCAACTACTTCCCAAACCCACAATTCAATTAGATCCTAATCATGCAATGTTTAAGGGTTGATCTAATGCCATAAAACTGTGTAGTAGAAGGTATGATCAAAGTGTTACTTGCCTTGCTGATGATCCGGGAAACCTAGTGATTCGAAGTAACAAGCGGCGCACTCCGGGTACTCTATCTCAAACAAACAAGCATACAACAAGTACTCAACTAATGCAGAGGTAAAACTCAAATAAGAGATCTAACCAGAAAGTTCAACTTAAGAACTCCGGTTGGCAAAAAGAATCAAATCGAACGAAGCAACGAAAGACAAACGGCAAAAGAAACAGGCTTCGATTACTATTCTGGATCTAGGGCAATTTTTTACAGTAGGAAAAAGTTGTTTGAGTTGATTATACGGAAAGAGGGTTTCGAGACGAAACTCCAGGCGCTTGAATCGCCTGATTCCGATAAACGAGCGAGAAGTTATACTAAAACGAAAAGCGGATCAGAAATGACGATCAGAAAAATCACGGATTTAATCCGAGAAAAGAAAAACAACAAACAGTTTAACCAACGAATGTTCGTTAACTGGATCTAAACGACGAACACGTTCGTTAAAACGAATGAACGAGCGAACGCTTGCTAATTAGCCTAACCGAAAAAACCGTTCTAAAAAACGGATCTAAAAAATAAACCGTGGCTTTTTTTAAAAAAACCGGGCGGTTTTCTAAAGAAAACCGCCGGCGACGGCGGCTACCTCGGCGGCGGGTCCGGTGGGCGGCGGGGCGGCTTCAATGAGGCGACACGGGCCGGCGGCGAGGCGGCGGGGCGGCACGCGACAGCGGCGGCCTAGGGTTAGGGTTAGGGCGCGGCGCGGGGCTCGAGGCGGGCTGGGGCGCTGGTGGGCTGGCCGGCTCGGGCGGGCGCCTTATAAAGGCTGCCCCGGGCGGAGTCCCGCTCGGGTACTGCCCGGAGTCAGTTCACGTTTTTTTAAAATAATAACGCGCAGAAAATCAAGCCGCACAGGATGAACATTTATTTGGGGCCTAAATGCAATTTTGAAAAACGCGCATTTTTCCTAAATTCAAATAAAATAGCAAATAAAACCAAATAAAGTCTTATTTGATTTTTTATTAAATCCTCAATATTTATTTATTTTGGAAAAGTCATTTTATTCCCTCTCTCATATTTTTGCAATGGAAATTATTGAAGATAAAATAAATAAAATCAAATGATCCTATTTTTCAAAATTTGAGACAACTCAAATATGAAAATAACGAAATCCACAACTCTCTCCGAGGGTCCTTGAGTTGCGAAAAATTTCTAGGATCAACCAAAATGCAATAAATATGATATGCAATGATGATCTAGTGTATAACATTCCAAATTGGAAATTTGGGATGTTACAGTACCTGCACAAAACAAATAAATCCTCGCAACCAACGCAAAACTAGGGGTTGTCAATCCTTATAAGGCCACTTACGAGAGTGAGATCTGATAGATATGATAAGATAATATTTTTGGTATTTTTATGATAAAGATGCAAAGTAAAATAAAAGCAAAAGGAAATAACTAAGTATTGATAGATTAATATGATGAAGATAGACCTGGGGGCCATAGGTTTCACTAGTGGCTTCTCTCGAGAGCATAAGTATTCTACGGTGAGTGAACAAATTACTGTTGAGCAATTGACAAAATTAAGCATAGTTATGAGAATATCTAGTTATGATCATGTATATAGGCATCACGTCCGAGACAAGTAGACCGACTCCTGCCTGCATCTACTACTATTACTCCACACATCGACCACTATCCAGCATGCATCTAGAGTATTAAGTTAAAAACAAAGCAATGCCTTAAGCAAGATGACATGATGTAGAGGGATAGACTCATGCAATATGAAGAAAACCCCATCTTGTTATCCTCGATGGCAACAATACAATACGTGCCTTGCTGCCCCTACTGTCACTGGGAAAGGACACCGCAAGATTGAACCCGAAGCTAAGCACTTCTCCCATTGCAAGAAAGATCAATCTAGTAGGCCAAACCAAACTGATAATTCGAAGAGACTTGCAAAGATAACCAATCATACATAAAATAATTCAGAGAAGATTCAAATATTGTTCATAGATAGACTTGATCATAAACCTACAATTCATCGATCTCAACAAACACACCGCAAAAAGAAGATTACATCGAATAGTTCTCCACAAGAGAGGGGGAGAACATTGTATTGAGATCCAAAAAGAGATAAGAAGCCATCTAGCTACTAACCATGGACCCGTAGGTCTGAAGTGAACTACTCACACTTCATCGGAGGGCTATGGTGTTGATGTAGAAGCCCTCCGTGATCGCTGCCCCCTCCGGCGAAGCTCCGGAACAGGCCCCAAGATGGGATCTCGTGGATACAAAAAGTTACGACGGTGGAATTAGGGTTTTGGCTCCGTATCTGATCGTTTGAGGGTACGTAGGTATATATAGAGGAGGAAGGAGTATGTCGGTGGAGCAACAGGGGGCCCGCGAGGGTGGAGGGCACGCCTGGGGGGGTAGGCGCCCCCCCTACCTCGTGGCCTCCTCTTTTCTTTCTTGACGCATGGTCCAAGTCTCCTGGGTCTTGTTCATTGAGAAAATCACGTTCCCGAAGGTTTCATTCCGTTTGGACTCCGTTTGATATTCCTTTTCTTCGAAACCCTAAAATAGGCAAAAAACAACAATTCTGGACTGGGCCTCCGGTTAATAGGTTAGTCCCAAAAATAATATAAAAGTGGATAAAAAAGCCCAATAATGTCCAAAACAGTAGATAATATAGCATGGAGCAATCAAAAATTATAGATACGTTGGAGACGTATCAAGCATCCCCAAGCTTAATTCCTGCTCGTCCTCGAGTAGGTAAATGATAAAAACAGAATTTTTGATGCGGAGTGCTACTTGGCATAATTTTAATGTAATTCTTCTTAATTGTGGTATGAATATTCAGATCCGAAAGATTCAAGACAAAAGTTCATATTGACATAAAAATAATAATACTTCAAAAGCATAACTAAAGCAATTATGTCTTCTCAAAATAACATGGCCAAAGAAAGTTCATCCCTACAAAATCATATAGTTTAGTCATGTTTCATTTTCGTCACACAAGAATGCTCTCATCATGCACAACCCCGATGACAAGCCAAGCAATTGTTTCATACTTTAGTAATCTCAAACCTATAAACTTTCACGCAATATATGAGCGCGAGCCATGGACATAGCACTATGGGTGGAATAGAATATAATTGAGGGGGGTTATGTGGAGAAGGCAAAAAGGGAGACAGTCTCACATCAACGAGGCTAATCAATGGGCTATGGAGATGCCCACCGATTGATGTTAATGCAAGGAGTAGGGATTGCCATGCAACGGATGCACTAGAGCTATAAATGTATGAAAGCTCAACAAAAGAAACTAGTGGGTGTGAATCCAACTTGCTTGCTCACAAGACCTAGGGCACTTGAGGAGGCCCATTTTTGGAATATACAAGCCAAGTTCTATAATGAAAAATTCCCACTAGTATATGAAAGTGACAAAACAAGAGACTCTCTAACATGAAGATTAAGGTGCTACTTTGAAGCACAAGTGTGGCAAAGGATAGTAACATTGTCCCTTCTCTCTTTTTCTCTCATTATTTTTTGGGCATTCTCTCTTTTTTATGGCCTTTCTATTTTTTTATAATTCCTCACTTGGGACAATGCTCTAGAAAATGATGATCATCCCACTTCTATTTATTTACAACACAATGATTACAACTCGATACTAGAACAAAACATGACTCTATATGAATGCCTCCGGCGGTGTACCAGCATATGCAATGGACCAAGAGTGACATGTATGAAAGAATTATGAACGATGGCTTTGCCACAAATACTATGTAAACTACATGATCATGCTAAGAAATATGACAGTAATGAATGTGTCATGATGAACGGAATGATGGAAAGTTGCATGGCAATATATCTCAGAATGGCTATGTAAATGCCATAATAGGTAGGTATGGTGGCTGTTTTGAGGTAGATATAAGGAGGTTTATATGTGAAAGAGCGTATCACATCACGGGGTTTGGATGCACCGGCGAAGTTTGCACCAACTCTCAATGTGAGAAAGGGAAATGCACGGTACCGAAGAGGCTAGCAAGGATGTAAGGGTGAGAGTGCGTATAATCCATGGACTCAACATTAGTCATAAAGAACTCACATACTTATTGCAAAAATCTACAAGTCATCAAAAACCTCGGTACTACGCGCATGCTCCTAGGGGGATAGATTGGTAGGAAAAGACCATCGCTCGTCCCCGACCGCCACTCATATGGAAGACAATCAAATAGCACCTCATGTTTCAAATTTGTTGCATAATGTTTACCATACGTGCATGCTACGGGACTTGCAAACTTTAACACAAGTATTCCTCAATTTCACAACTACTCAACTAGCACAACTTTGATATTATTACCTCCATATCTCAAAACAATCATCAAGCATCAAACTTCTCTTAGTATTCAAAACATTCTTAAGAAAATTTCACTAACTTTGAATACCTAGCATATTAGTATTTTAAGAAAATTACCATGCTATTTAAGACTCTCAAAATAATCTAAGTGAAGCATGAGAGATCAATAGTTTCTATAAAACAAATCCACCACCATGCTCTAAAAGATATAAGTGAAGTACTAGAGCAAAACTATATAACTCAAAAGATATAAGCGAAGCACATAGAGTATTCTAACAAATTCCAAATCATGTATGGCTCTCTCAAAAGGTTTGTACAGCAAGGATGATCGTGGTAAAATAACAAGCAAAGACTCAAATCATACAAGACGCTCCAAGCAAAACACATATCATGTGGCGAATAAAAATATAGCTCCAAGTAAAGTTACCGATAGAAGTAGACGAAAGAGGGGATGCCTTCCGGGGCATCCCCAAGCTTTGTATTTTAGGTGTCCTTAGATTATCTTGGGGGTTCCATGGGCATCCCCAATCTTAGGCTCTTGCCACTCCTTGTTCCATAATCCATCAAATCTTTACCCAAAACTTGAAAACTTCACAACACAAAACTTAAAGTAGAAAATCTCGTGAGCTCCATTAGCGAAAGAAAATAAAAGACCACTTCAAGGTACTGTAATGAACTCATTCTTTATTTATATTGGTGTTATACCTACTGTATTCCAACTTGTCTATGGTTTATAATGTTGGGGAACGTAGCATAAATTCAAAATTTTCCTACGTGTCACCAAGATCTATCTATGGAGTCATCTAGCAACGAGGGAGGAGTGGATCTACATACCCTTGTAGATCGCGCGCGGAAGCGTTCAAGAGAACGGGGTTGATGGAGTCGTACTCGTCGTGATCCAAATCACCGATGATCCTAGCGCCGAACGGACGGAACCTCCGTGTTCAACACACGTACGGAGCAGCGACGTCTCCTCCTTCTTGATCCAGCAAGGGGGGAGAAGAGGTTGATGGAGATCCAGCAGCACAACGGCGTGGTGGTGGAAGTAGCGGGATTCCAACAGGGCTTCGCCAAGCGCTGCGGGAGGAGGGAGAAGTGTCATGGGAGGGAGAGGGAGGCGCCAGGGCTTAGGTATTGCTGACCTCCGTTCCCCCACTATATATAGGTCCAAGGGAGAGGGGGGGGCGCAGCCTTGGCCCTTCCTCCAAGGAAGGGTGCGGCCAGGGAGGAGTCCCTCCTCCCCAAGGCACCTCGGAGGTGCCTTCCCCTTTTAGGACTCTTCCTTTCCCTTATCTCTTGGCGCATGGGCCTCTTGGGGCTGGTGCCCTTGGCCCATACAGGCCAAGGCGCACCCCCTACAGCCCATGTGGCCCCCCGAGGCAGGTGGCCCCACCCGGTGGACCCCCGGGACCCTTCCGGTGGTCCCCGTACAATACCGGTGACCCCGAAACTTGTCCCGATGGCCGAAATAGCACTTCCTATATATAATTCTTTACCTACGGACCATTCCGGAACTCCTCATGACGTCCGGGATCTCATCCGGGACTCCGAACAACTTTCGGGTTACCGCATACTAATATCTCTATAACCCTAGCGTCACCGAACCTTAAGTGTGTAGACCCTACGGGTTCGGGAGACATGCAGACATGACCGAGATGACTCTCCGGTCAATAACCAACAGCGGGATCTGGATACCCATGTTGGCTCCCACATGTTCCATGATGATCTCATCGGATGAACCACGATGTTAAGGACTTAATCAATCCCGTATACAATTCCCTTTGTCTAGCGGTACGATACTTGCCCGAGATTCGATCGTCGGTATCCCGATACCTTGTTCAATCTCGTTACCGGCAAGTCTCTTTACTCGTTTCGTAACACATCATCCCGTGATCAACTCCTTGATCACATTGTGCACATTATGATGATGTCCTACCGAGTGGGCCCAGAGATACCTCTCCGTCACACGGAATGACAAATCCCAGTCTCGATTCGTGCCAACCCAACAGACACTTTCGGAGATACCTGTAATGTACCTTTATAGCCACCCAGTTACGTTGTGACGTTTGGCACACCCAAAGCACTCCTACGGTATCCGGGAGTTGCACAATCTCATGGTCTAAGGAAATGATACTTGACATTAGAAAAGCTTTAGCATACGAACTACATGATCTTGTGCTAGGCTTAGGATTGGGTCTTTGTCCATCACATCATTCTCCTAATGATGTGATCCCGTCATCAACGACATCCAATGTCCATGGTCAGGAAACCTTAACCATCTATTGATCAACGATCTAGTCAACTAGAGGCTTACTAGGGACATGGTGTTGTCTATGTATCCACACATGTATCTGAGTTTCCTATCAATACAATTCTAGCATGGATAATAAACGATTATCATGAACAAGGAAATATAATAATAATCAATTTATTACTGCCTCTAGGGCATATTTCCAACAGTCTCCCACTTGCACTAGAGTCAATAATCCAGTTCACATCGATATGTGATTAACACTCAAGGTCACATCCCCATGTGACTAACACCCAAAGAGTTTACTAGAGTCAATAATCTAGTTCACATTACCATGTGATTAACACTCGATGAGTTCTGGGTTTGATCATGTTATGCTTGTGAGAGATGTTATAGTCAACGGGTCTGAATCTTTCAGATCCGTATGTACTTCACAAATCTCTATGTCATCTTGCAGATGCAGCTACTACGCTATATTTGGAGCTATTCCAAATAACTGTTCTACTATACGAATCCAGTTTACTATTTAGAATAATCTGGATTAGTGTCAAAGTTTGCATCGGCGTAACCCTTTACGATGAACTCTTTTACCACCTCCATAATCGAGAAAATTCCTTAGTCCACTAGTTACTAAGGATAACTTTGACCGCTGTCTTGTGATCCATTCTTGGATCACTCTTGTACCCCCTTGACTGACTCATGGCAAGGCACATTTCAGGTGCGGTACACAGCATAGCATACTGTAGGGCCTATGTCTTAAGCATAGGGGACGACCTTCGTCCTTTCTCTCTATTCTGCCGTGGTCGAGCTTTAAGTCTTAACTTCATACCTTACAACTCAGGCAAGAACTCCTTCTTTGACTGATCCATCTTGAACACCTTCAAGATCATGTCAAGGTATGTGCTCATTTGAAAGTACCATTAAGCGTTTTGATCTATCCTTATAGATCTTGATGCTCAATGTTCAAGTAGCTTAATCCAGGCTTTCCATTGAAAAACACTTTCCAAATAACCCTATATGCTTTCCAGAAATTCTACGTCATTTCTGATCAACAATATGTCAACAACATATATTCATCAGAAATTCTATAGTGCTCCCACTCACTTCTTTGGAAATACAAGTTTCTCATAAACTTTGTATAAACCCAAAATCTTTGATCATCATCAAAGCATACATTCCAACTCCGAGATGCTTACTCCAGTCCGTAGAAGGATTGCTGGAGCTTTGCATACTTATTAGCATCTTTCAGGATTGACAAAACCTTCCGGTTTGTATCACATACAACCTTTCCTCAAAAAAACGTCGAGGAAACAATGTTTTGACATCCTATCTGCAAGATTTCATAAATAATGCAGTAATTGCTAATATAATTCCAACAGACTCTTAGCATCACTACGAGTGAGAAAGTCTCATCGTAGTCAACTCCTTGAACTTGTCGAAAAACATCTTAACGACAATTCGAGCTTTCTCAATGGTGATACTTACCATCATTGTCCGTCTTCCTTTTAAAATCCATCTGTACTCAACAGCCTTATGACCATCGAGCCGTTCTCCCAAAGTCTACACTTTGTTTTCATACATGGATCCTCTCTCGGATTTTATGGCCTTGAGCCATTTATCGGAATATGGGCCCACCATCACTTCTCCATAGCTCGTAGGTTCATTGTTGTCTAGCAACATTACTTCCAAGACAGGATTACATACCACTCTGAAGTAGTACGCATCCTTGTCATCCCACGAGATTTGGTAGTGACTTGATCTGAAGTTTCATGATCACTATCATAAGCTTCCACTTCAATTGGTGTAGGTGCCACAGGAACAACTCCTGTGCCCTGCCACACACTAGTTTAAGAGACGGTTCAATAACCTCATCAAGTCTCCACCATCCTCCCACTCAATTCTTTCGAGAGAAACTTTTCCTCGAGAAAGGACCCGATTCTAGAAACAATCCCTTATTGCTTTCGGATCTGAGACAGGAGGTATACCCAACTGTTTTTGGGTGTCCTATGAAGATGCATTTATCCGCTTTGGGTTCGAGCTTATCAGCCTGAAACTTTTTCACATAAGCATCGCAGCCCCAAACTTTCAAGAAATGACAGCTTAGGTTTCTCTAAACCATAGTTCATACGGTGTCATCTCATCGGAATTACGTGGTGCCCTATTTAAAGTGAATGCGGTTGTCTCTAATGCCTAACCCATAAACTATCGTGGTAATTCGATAAGAGACATCATGGTATGCATCATATCCAATAGGGTGCAGTTATGATGTTCGGACACACCATCACACTATGGTGTTCCAGGCTGTATTAGTTCTGAAACAATTTCCACAATGTCTTAATTCTGTGCCAAACTCGTAATTCAGATATTCATCTCTATGATCATATCATAGATATTTTATCCTCTTGTCACGATGATCTTTCAACTTCACCCTGAAATTATTTGAACCTTTCAATAATTCAGACTCGTGATTCATCAAGTAAATATACTCAACATCTACTCAAATCATCTGTGAAGTAAGAACATAATGATATCCACTACACGCCTCAGCACTCATTGGACTGCACACATCAAAATGTATTACTTCCAACAAGTTGCTTTCTAGTTCCATTTTACTGAAACCGAGGCTTTCAGTCATCTTGCCCATGTGGTATGATTTGCATGTCTCAAGTGATTCAAAAATCAAGTGAGTCCAAACGGTCCATTTGCATGGAGTTTCTTCATGCATATACACCAATAGACATGGTTCGCATGCCTCAAACTTTTCAAAAACGAGTGAGCCCAAAGATCCATCAACATGGAGCTTCTTCATGCGTTTTATACCGATATGACTTACGTGGCAGTGCCACAAGTAGGTGGTACTATCATTACTATCTTTTGGCATGAACATGTGTATCACTACGATCGAGATTCAATAAACCATTCATTTTAGGTGTAAGACCATTGAAGGTATTATTCAAATAAACAGAGTAACCATTACTCTCTCCTTAAATGAATAACCGTATTGCGGTAGACATAATCCCATCATGTCTATGCTCAACGCAAACACCAATCTTGATGGTAGAGGGAGCGTACGATATTTGATCAACCATGGAAATACTTCCAACACATATCGTCATCTCACCTTTTGGCTAGTCTCCGTTTATTCCGTAGCTTTTATTTCGAGTTACTAACACTTAGCAACCGAACCGGTATCTAATACCCTGGTGCTACTAGGAGTACTAGTAAAGTACACATTAACATAATGTATATTCAATATACTTCTATCGACAGCCTTCTCATCTACCAAGTATCTAGGGTAATTCTGCTCCAGTGGCTGTTCCCCTTATTACAGAAGCACTTAGTCTCGGGTTTGGGTTCAACCTTGGGTTTCCTCACTAGAGCAGCAGCTGATTTGCCGTTTCATGAAGCATCCCTTTTTGCCCTTGCCCTCCTTGAAACTAGTGGTTTCACAAACCATCAACAATTGATGCTCCTTCTTGATTTCTACTTTTGTGGTGTCAAACATCGCGAATATCTCAAGGATCATCATATATGTCCTCGATACATTATAGTTCATCACGAAGCTCTAGTAGCTTGGTGGTAATGACTTCGGAGAAACATCACTATCTCATTTGGAAGATCAACTCCCACTTGATTCCAATGATTGTTGTACTCAGACAATCTGAGCACAAGCTCAACAATTGAGCTTTTTCCCTTAGTTTGCAGGCTAAGAAAAATCGTCGGAGGTCTTATACCTCTTGACGTGGGCACGAGCCTGAAATCCCAATTTCAGCCCTCGAAACATCTCATATGTTTCGCGACGTTTCAAAACGTCTTTGGTGCCTCAACTCTAAGCCGTTTAACTGAACTATCACGTAGTTATCAAAATGTGTATGTCAGATGTTCGCAACATCCATAGACAACGTTCGAGGTTCAGCACACTGAGCGGTGCATTAAGGACATAAGCCTTCTATGAAGCAATGAGGACAATCCTCAGTTTACGGACCTAGTCCGCATAATTGCTACTATCAACTTTCAACTAAAATTTCTCTAGGACCATATCTAAACAGTAGAACTAAAGTGCGAGCTACGACATAATTTGCGAAGACCTTTTGACTATGTTCAGGATAATTAAGTTCATCTTATGAACTCCCACTCAGATATACATCCCTCTAGTCATCTAAGTGATTACATGATCCGAGTCAACTAGGCCGTGTCCGATCATCACGTGAGACGGACTAGTCAACATCGGTGAACATCTTCATGTTGATCGTATCTTCTATACGACTCATGTTCGACCTTTCGGTCTCTTGTGTTCCGAGGCCATGTATGTACATGCTAGGCTCGTCAAGTCAACCTAAGTGTTTCGCGTGTGTAAATCTGTCTTACACCCGTTGTATGTGAACATTAGAATCTAACACCCGATCATCACGTGGTGCTTCGAAACAACAAACTGTCGCAACGGTGCACAGTTAGGGGGAACACTTTCTTGAAATTATAATGAGGGATCATATTATTTACTACCGCCGTTCTAAGTAAACAAGATGTATAAACATGATAAACATCACATGCAATCAAATAGTGACATGATATGACCAATATCATATTGCTCCTTTTGATCTTCATCTTCGGGGCTCCATGATCATCATCGTCACCGGCATGACACCATGATCTCCATCATCATGATCTCCATCATCGTGTCTCCATGAAGTTGCCTCGCCAACTATTACTTCTACTACTACAACTAACGGTTAGCAATAAAGTAAAGTAATTACATGACGTTTATGTTGACACGCAGGTCATAAATAAATTAAGACAACTCCTATGGCTCCTGCCGGTTGTCATACTCATCGACATGCAAGTCGTGATTCCTATTACAAGAACATGATCAATCTCATACATCACATATATCATTCATCACATCCTTTTGGCCATATCACATCACATAGCATACCCTGCAAAAAAATGTTAGACGTCCTCTAATTGTTGTTTGCATGTTTTACGTGGCTGCTATGGGTTTCTAGCAAGAACGTTTCTTACCTACGTAAAAACCACAACGTGATATGCCAATTGCTATTTACCCTTCATAAGGAGCCTTTTCATCGAATCCGATCTGACTAAAGTGGGAGAGACAGACACCCGCTAGCCACCTTATGCAACTAGTGCATGTCAGTCGGTGGAACCAGTCTCACGTAAGAGTACGTGTAAGGTCGGTCCGGGCCGCTTCCTCCCACAATGCCACCGAATCAAGATTGGACTAGTAACGGTAAGCATATTGAACAAAATCAACGCCCACAACTACTTTGTGTTCTACTCGTGCATAGAAACTACGCATAGACCTAGCTCATGATGCCACTGTTGGGGAACGTAGCATAAATTCAAAATTTTCCTACGTGTCACCAAGATCTATCTATGGAGTCATCTAGCAACGAGGGAGGAGTGGATCTACATACCCTTGTAGATCGCACGCGGAAGCGTTCAAGAGAACAGGGTTGATGGAGTCGTACTCGTCGTGATCCAAATCACTGATGATCCTAGCGCCGAACGGACGGCACCTCCGCGTTCAACACACGTACGGAGCAGCAACGTCTCCTCCTTCTTGATCCATCAAGGGGGGAGAAGAGGTTGATGGAGATCCAGCAGCACGACGGCGTGGTGGTGGAAGTAGCGGGATTCCAACAGGGCTTCGCCAAGCGCTGCGGGAGGAGGGAGAAGTGTCATGGGAGGGAGAGGGAGGCGCCAGGGCTTAGGTATTGCTGCCCTCCCTTCCCCCCACTATATATAGGTCCAAGGGAGAGGGGGGGGGGGCGCAGCCTTGGCCCTTCCTCCAAGGAAGGGTGCGGCCAGGGAGGAGTCCCTCCTCCCCAAGGCACCTCGGAGGTGCCTTCCCCTTTTAGGACTCTTCCTTTCCCTTATCTCTTGGCGCATGGGCCTCTTGGGGCTGGTGCCCTTGGCCCATACAGGCCAAGGCACACCCCCTACAGCCCATGTGGCCCCCCGGGGCAGGTGGCCCCACCCGGTGGACCCCCGGGACCCTTCCGGTGGTCCCGGTACAATACCGGTGACCCCGAAACTTGTCCCGATGGCCGAAATAGCACTTCCTATATATAAGTATTTACCTCCGGACCATTCCGGAACTCCTCATGACGTACGGGATCTCATCCGGGACTCCGAACAACTTTCGGGTTACCGCATACTAATATCTCTATAACCCTAGCGTCACCGAACCTTAAGTGTGTAGACCCTACGGGTTCGGGAGACATGCAGACATGACCGAGATGACTCTCCGGTCAATAACCAACAGCGTGATCTGGATACCCATGTTGGCTCCCACATGTTCCATGATGATCTCATCGGATGAACCACGATGTCAAGGACTTAATCAATCCCGTATACAATTCCCTTTGTCTAGCGGTACGATACTTGCCCGAGATTCGATCGTCGGTATCCCGATACCTTGTTCAATCTCGTTACCGGAAAGTCTCTTTACTCGTTTCATAACACATCATCCCGTGATCAACTCCTTGATCACATTGTGCACATTATGATGATGTCCTACCGAGTGGGCCCAGAGATACCTCTCCGTCACACGGAGTGACAAATCCCAGTCTCGATTCGTGCCAACCCAACAGACACTTTCGGAGATACCTGTAGTGTACCTTTATAGCCACCTAGTTACGTTGTGACGTTTGGCACACCCAAAGCACTCCTACGGTATCCGGGAGTTGCACAATCTCATGGTCTAAGGAAATGATACTTGACATTAGAAAAGCTTTAGCATACGAACTACATGATCTTGTGCTAGGCTTAGGATTGGGTCTTTGTCCATCACATCATTCTCCTAATGATGTGATCCCGTCATCAACGACATCCAATGTCCATGGTCAGGAAACCGTAACCATCTATTGATCAACGAGCTAGTCAACTAGAGGCTTACTAGGGACATGGTGTTGTCTATGTATCCACACATGTATCTGAGTTTCCTATCAATACAATTCTAGCATGGATAATAAACGATTATCATGAACAAGGAAATATAATAATAATCAATTTATTATTGCCTCTAGGGCATATTTCCAACATATAAACTATTTTACTAGCCATAGATTCATCAAAATAAGCAAACAACACAGGAAAAACAGAATCTGTCAAAAACAGAACAGTCTATAGTAATCTGCAGCTAGAGAAAGATCTGGAACCCCAAAAACTCTAAAATAAATTTCTGGACGTGAGGAATTTATCTATTAATCATCTTCAAAAAGAATTAACTAAATAGCACTTTCCAAATAAAAATGACAGCAGTTCTCTTGAGCGCTAAAGTTTCTGTTTTTTACAGCAAGTGTAACAAGACTTTCCCCAAGTCTTCCCAACGGTTCTACTTGGCACAAACACTAATTAAACACAAAAAACACAACCAAAACAGAGTCTAGATAAATTGTTTATTACTAAACAGGAGCAAAAAGTAAGGAATAAAAATAAAATTGGGTTGCCTCCCAACAAGCGCTATCATTTAACGCCCCTAGCTAGGCATAACAAGCAAGAATAGATCTAGGTATTGCCATCTTTGGTAGGCAATTCTTCAATTAGGCATCTACCATCTTTAGGAATTTCTTTCTTTTTAATAATTATCGAACTTTTAGGCACAAGATCGAAAAATTCATTTGTAACAAATGGTTCCTTAATGATAGCAAAAAGATTGGGATGAATACTTATAGATTTGAGATCCGCATTTTCCTTACTAGAAGATTCAACTTTAGTTTTAGGAACATACATAAGCTTGGCAACTTTAGTGGAAGGACTTGGAGTATTCTTTACGGAAGAAAAAGCGGTTCCCAAGTTGATAATAATATCCTCAAGTTTGTCGATCCTAGTAGAATCGTGATTTATTTTCTCATTAACTATGGGTTCATTTTCTTTAATATTTTTTAAAGTAACTCCTACTTTAGATCCATATTGAGAGATTCGGCTGTGGATCTTTTTATCCAAATTTTCAATTAACTCTATGGTAGCAACCTTATTTTCAATAGTTTCAAGCCTTTGCATTACATGCTCCAAAGTTAATACAGTTCCATTAACCAAGAGAGGGGGTGAGCCAAATAAATCTATCATAGCATTATAAGAATCAAAAGTATGGCTACCCAAGAAGTTCCCTCCGGTAATAGTATCAAGAACATATCTGTGCCAAGGAGTAATGCCTACATAAAAATTGCGAAGGAGAACGGAAGTAGATTGCTTCCTAGTAGATCTATTTTGAGCATTGCAAATTCTATACCAAGCATCTTTTAGATTTTCTCCCTCCCTTTGCTTAAAATTTCATTCTCGGGAGACAACGGAGAAGATAAGGGACTAGCCATAACGACAAGCAAACAAACTAACACACAAGCAAACAAAAAGCAAGCAGGCAAAAAGAGGCAAATAGAGAAAGAGAGGGAGGATAGAGAGAGAGGGTAAATAAAACGGCAAGGGTGAAGTGGGGGAGATGAAAATGAGAGGCAAATGGAAAATACTGTAATGCGGGAGATAAGGGTATGTGATGGGTACTTGGTATGTTGACTTTTGCGTAGACCTCCCCGGCAACGGCGCCAGAAATCCTTCTTGCTAACTCTTGAGCACTGCGTTGGTTTTCCCCGAAGAGGAAGGGATGATGCAGCAAAGTAGCGTAAGTATTTCCCTCAGTTTTTGAGAACTAAGGTATCAATCCAGTAGGAGGCTACGCGCGAGTCCCTCGTACCTACACAAAACAAATAAATCCTCGTAACCAACGCAGATAGGGGTTGCCAATCCCTATAAGGCCACTTACGAGAGTGAGATCTGATAGATATGATAAGATAATATTTTTGGTATTTTTATGATAAAGATGCAAAGTAAAATAAAAGCAAAAGGAAATAACTAAGTATTGATAGATTAATATGATGAAGATAGACTCGGGGGCCATAGGTTTCACTAGTGGCTTCTCTCGAGAGCATAAGTATTCTACGGTGGGTGAACAAATTACTGTTGAGCAATTGACAGAATTGAGCATAGTTATGAGAATATCTAGGTATGATCATGTATATAGGCATCACGTCCGATACAAGTAGACCGACTAATGCCTGCATATAGAGTATTAAGTTAAAAACATAGTAACGCCTTAAGCAAGATGACATGATGTAGAGGGATAGACTCATGCAATATGAAGAAAACCCCATCTTGTTATCCTTGATGGCAACAATACAATACGTGCCTTGCTGCCCCTACTGTCACTGGGAAAAGGACACCGCAAGATTGAACCCAAAGCTAAGCACTTCTCCCATTGCAAGAAAGATCAATCTAGTAGGCCAAACCAAACTGATAATTCGAAGAGACTTGCAAAGATAACCAATCATACATAAAAGAATTCAGAGAAGATTCAAATATTGTTCATAGATAGACTTGATCATAAACCCACAATTCATCGGTCTCAACAAACACACCGCAAAAAGAAGATTACATCGAATAGTTCTCCACAAGAGAGGGGGAGAACATTGTATTGAGATCCAAAAAGAGAGAAGAAGCCATCTAGCTACTAACCATGGACTCGTAGGTCTAAAGTGAACTACTCACACTTCATCGGAGGGCTATGGTGTTGATGTAGAAGCCCTCCGTGATCGATGCCCCCTCCGGTAGAGCTCCGGAACAGGCCCCAAGATGGGATCTCGTGGATACAGAAATTTACGGTGGTGGAATTAGGGTTTTGGCTCCGTATCTGATCGTTTGGGGGTACGTAGATATATATAGGAGGAAGGAGTACGTCGGTGGAGCAACAGGGGGCCCACGAGGGTGGAGGGCGCGCCTGGGGGGGTAGGCGCGCCCCCTACCTCGTGGCCTCCTCTTTTCTTTCTTGACGTAGGGTCCAAGTCTCCCGGGTCTTGTTCGTTGAGAAAATCACGTTCCCGAAGGTTTCATTCCGTTTGGACTCCGTTTGATATTCCTTTTCTTCGAAACCCTAAAATAGGCAAAAAACAGCAATTCTGGGCTGGGCCTCCGATTAATTGGTTAGTCCCAAAAATAATATAAAAGTGGATAATAAAGCCCAATAATGTCCAAAATAGTAGATAATATAGCATTGAGCAATCAAAAATTATAGATACGTTGGAGACGTATCATTCATCCGATGAGATCATCGTGGAACATGTGGGAACCAACATGGGTATCCAGATCCCGTTGTTGGTTATTGGCCGGGGAGATGTCTCGGTCATGTCTACATGGTTCTCGAACCCGTAGGGTCTACACACTTAAGGTTCTGTGACGCTAGAGTTGTTATGGGAAATTGTATGTGGTTACCGAAGGTTGTTCGGAGTCCTGGATGAGATCCCGGACGTCACAAAGAGTTCCAGAATGGTCCAGAGGTGAAGATTTATATATGGGAAGTCTAGTTTCAGTCGCTGGAATAGTTTCGGGGGTTATCGGTATTGTATCGGGACCACCGAAAGGTGTCCGGGGGTCCACCGGGTGGGGCCACCTGCCCCGGGGGACTTAATGGGCTGAATATGAGAGGGAACCAGCCCCTGGTGGGCTGGTGCGCCCCCCCAAGGGCCCAAGGCGTCTAGGGTTGGAAACCCTAGGGGGAGGGGGCACCTCCCACCTTGCTTGGGGGGCCAGTCTCCCCCCTGGCCGCCCCCCTCTAGATGCATCTAGGGGGACGGCCCCCTCTCCCCTTAACCCTATAAATAGAAAGGGGGTGGGAGGGCAGCCGCACCCCCTTCACTGGCGCAACCCCTTCCTCCTCCAACACCTCCTCCTCCTCCGTAGTGCTTAGCGAAGCTCTGCCGGAGAACCACGCGCTTCACCACCACGACGTTGTGCTGCCGGAGTTCTCCCTCAACTTCTCCTCTCCCCTTGCTGGATCAAGAAGGAGGAGACGTCCCCGGGCTGTACATGTGTTGAACGCGGAGGCACCGTCCGTTCGGCGATTGATCGGATCTTCTGCGATTTGAATCGCCGCGAGTACGACTCCATCAATCGCGTTCTTGTAACACTTCTACTTAGCGATCTTCAAGGGTATGAAGATGCACTCCCTCTCTATCGTTGCTGGCATCTCCTAGATTGATCTTGGTGACACGTAGGAAAATTTTGAATTATTACTACGTTCTCCAACAATTAGGGTGAATCAATTTCAATGGAGAAAAAGGAGGTGAAGCGGAGCTTCAAGTCAAGCCGGGGGCACCGCTATGAGTGGCAGTGAGGCATGGGGCCACATGCGAGGCTGAGCATGGACGAGCCGGAGCTGGTGACGAGGCAACTAGTGGAGGTGGGTCCACTGGTTGGCTGGTGCAGGTGGGGGACCTTGAGACGGCATGACGAGTGGCAGCGAAGCGTGTCGTTGGAGCCAGAGGAGAGGTAGTGAAACCTGGAGGCGAGCAATGGAGGAGGGACCGTTCAAAGAGAAAAAAAGCTGGAGGAAGAAGGACAACTGTTGGATCTTAATCCAAACAAATATCGAAAGTACACTTATGCAAAGTGAATTTCAGGCGACTTAGTCCTTAATTAACTAATTTATTAAGTAGGGATGCATGAGCATGCATCAAAACATATGAGTATGTATTTCCTCCATTTTTGTTTACTCAATTATCTTAAGTCAAATTTTGTAAATTTTGACCAAGTCCATAAAAAACATATTAACATCTATATACTTTATCGGTACTATTGGGTTCATCGTTCAATATATTTTCACACCATATATATTTGTTATTGTAAATTTTTATATTGTTCTCCATAAATCTGGTCAACTTTATAAATTTGGACTTAAACTAAATTAAATATGCAGAGTAAATTTGGACGCAGTGACCTGGCTCCCAGGTGTAGATGCTCCCGCCGGTGAACAGTAAAATCGTAAAAATAACAAACAAATTTAAAAATCCAAATAATTTAGGCATGCAAGATGCTCTAATGTGTGATGCTCATGTCAAATTTGGTGGTGTTTGGACATTTGAGTAGCTCTCAACAAAAACAAAATTCAGGCTTGTGAGAAAGTTAAAAAAAATGCATTGTTCGGAGCTCATTTTGTCTTTCTGCCACGAGCTTCTGGAATCTCATTTACCCATGATAGTTTGCACCCTGACACACTCAAGCATCTTGCAGGAAAAAAAACTGAATTTTTAAATTTTTTATGGTAATTTTACTGTTCATCAAATGGAGATGAGCCGGGGCTCAAATTGAATATTTGAGTAATTCTCTACTACTCAAAATTCAAACATACGTAAGGTTCCTCTTCCTGTCAGGTAAAACTCTTTATCAACCGTTTTCCCCCTCCCACCATGTACCTCCACCGATTTGTTTCGTCCAATCATTTTTTGTTCACCACACCATAATTGACCGTACCTTCACGTACGTCCCACAATCGCATCAATTAACTTCTCTTTTGCACCACCGCATCAATTCCACCTTAATTAACTTAACTTTTGCATTAATTTCTTATATCACGTGATTTACTTACCTTACATATTAGTTCCATAATTTAAGTAGTACTCCACGACAATGCATGACACATCCCAGATTTTTTTTTATTATTTGGGTAAGTTTAGGTTATTTGTTGTACACGTTTGATTTGTATCGGCTCACATGTGTTATGGAATTAGGAGATCATGCCCGAATCTATGAGAATGCCTGGGTTTTGAAAAGTTTGGATTTTCTGAAAATGTGATTCATATATCTCCTTCTTCTCATTCTGACTTAGCCGAAGAAGCCAAGCTGCAGACTCCACGATAATCCTGACAGGCTTGCCAGTTTATTTTTAATCTATTATTGTCGTGCTGAAAATTATTTGGCACCATAGCAATCGCACGGGTAATTATACCTAGTAAATAAAAACAGGGGGAGTGGCAAGGTGCATGGACGACAAACATGTCAGTCAGGAATAGTGAATCCACATGTTCTATGAGGCAATAGCATTATCTGTAGTAACTGACCTTAAGTGCGTAGGCAGATGAGGACCCTACCTGCCGGTGGCTAGTACTACAGTATCTTTTGAAAACGTGGTGGATCGTCGTCCAGCATCATCCAGTACACCCAGTACTGAGTACACCCTGCACAGATTTGGAGCTAGGCAGCTAGCTGCTTCATGGAAATGGCCAACCGAACCGTCCAGTACGCCATGGTCAGTGCGCTGCGCCCGTACCTGCTCAACTACCTGCTATGGCTCCTGGATCGATCCGCCATTTTTCTCTTCTCCTAGTATAAGAAATTTGCTCCATCGCATTTCGACGTCCATAGTTTTTGTGTGGTTGTTGGCATGCACGCAGGTGGATGCCTTCACTGGCGAGCCGTTCAAGGGCAACCCGGCGGCGGTGTGCCTCCTGAAGGACGACGCCGCTGCCAATGACGACAAGTGGCTTCAGTCCGTCGCTGCGGAGTTCAACGTATCCCAGACGGCCTTCCTCTTCCCCCGCGATGGAGGCTCCAGCTCGTCGTCCACCCCGCGGTTCCGCGTCCGCTGGTTCAGCCCCACCACCGAGGTCCCGCTGTGCGGGCACGGGACACTGGCGTCCGCTCACTTCCTCTTCACCGCCGTCCTCCCGAAGCAGCACGACGTGATCGAGTTCGTGACCGAGTCCGGGATCCTGACCGCCCGGAAGGTTCCCGGAGCAAGTTCGCGGCCGCGGGTGACGGAGGAGGAGCAGGGGAAACCGTTCATCGAGCTGGATTTCCCCACGAGCGATGTTTTCGTGGACTGCAGCTCCACCCACGAGCTGCCGTCCATATTCCTGAAGGCCACGCCCATAGTCGGTGTTCACCGAGCAGCAACCACCGACGACTTCATCGTACGTATATAACTGCCTCACCATTGCTCTGTCAAGAGCATTCTGATACCAATCTGAGCAATGCTACAAGCACGGGCACATAATACGGATTTAACGGGAAAGCTTAGCTGGGATAATTTGACCTCAGGGTGGACGACACGAGCAAGCTTTTCGGCCCGCTCGTGGCCTGTTCAGGACCGGACGGTTACGGTCCAGGATCGGTAGAAAATCTGGTCGGTCCGGGCTGCAATTTTCGGCCCAAGAAACTGTCGGTCCGGTCGGGTCTTTAACCGAGCCGCTCAGTCGGACCGAAAAAACGTAGTCACCGCCGCTGCCGTGCCTCGTCGTCGTGGCCACCGGCAGCCCCCGTGTGAACCATCATGTCCACGAGCTTCCCCTCTCATCCCTTCTTCACTTTCCAATGCGCCATAGCCTCTTGACGCCACTCGCCATCGCTGCCGTGCGCGCACCGGCGCCGATATGATGTTCTCGACCATGGAATCGACCCCAAACCTGGCACCAATCCTGCCATGGCAACAGCACGTACACCGGTTACCAGCTGCCCCAGCTATAAAAACGCGTCGCCGGCACAACCAGGAATAACTGGACATAATCCCAACGCTCTGAAGGTGAAGCCACCGCTGCTGTTCGAGGAGTCCCTCTGTGCTCGTGGGGATTTCTCACGCACTTCAGTTTCGTTAGTTTCGTCAGTGTAAGAAGGAGCAATAGGAGAGAAGCAGGTCGTATGTTCATGTATCTATCGAGTGTTACAAATGTACAGAGAAGAGGAGGATGCAGGTGCGGCTACTACGCTAACAAACTCCGTAACAAACTCATCTAGATAAGCTCGTGCCATCATGCAATAGAGACTAGGACTGGTAGTTACGGAGAGAAAGAGAGAGAGAGTTACGTTGGTTCAGTTTCAACAGGTTCAGAAAATTCAGTTTGTTGGTTTCGCCCAAGTTTCAGTTGATAGCTAATTTCTCGTGCACGTAGGCGCTCGCGCACGTCGTCCACTTCGTCCCATCAGTCATGCACGTACCCCACCTCGCCGCTGCACTCGCACACATCGACGCCGGTAGTTGTTGGCCGGTCCATTCGGTCCAGTCGGTCCGGCTCGGGCTTTGTCAGCATCGGTCTGGTCCCCCAAAACAGGACCGCTCGCCTCCTCGGTCCGGTCCGGTCTGGCCCGCCGGCGGTCGGTCCAAACGACGGCTCGGACCGGGACCGGACCGGCCTGGACCGTGTCCACCCTGATTTTGACCGGAAGAAATCAGTGTGAAGGGCCATGGCCCCTGAAATTCAGAGGGGTACTCTATAACAAAATATTAGACATTTTGTAGTTCAATTTAAACTGCAAAAACGTATTATATTTAGTTATAGAGGTAGTTTTCTCTTGCGGGTGTATAGTGGTAGTATTTCTTTAGAGAAATATAAAACTATATTCGCCAAATCATAAAATTCAGAACTATGGCAAAATCGTGGCAACCTGCAACGAAAACTGAGGGGCAGTAGGCTGTGACGGCGTGGATAAACCGGGTAGCAGCTGCTGGAGTACGCAGTATCTGAACCGTCTGGTTGAGACTTGAGAGTGGTGATTAGTATTTAGGAGCTACAGTATTAGGGTTGTTCCACAACATGGGATAGTTGGACTGCTTCTGACTCGAACGGTCCAAACAACGTTGGAGTTAGAATTTTCTACACCTATTTGCTGAGCATAACAACGGATTTGCAAACTCGACTCCTATGAGGTAGCAGATCAGGCAACTATGCTATACATCTACATGACAAAAGAATCTGCGCGTCGTGGCCTTTTTCAGGTAGAACTTTCATCGGGAGAAGAGGTTGCTGATGTCCTTCCTAACTTGGAACAACTTAAAAAGTGTGCTGGCAGAGGTGTCATTGTTACAGGACAGGCGCCACCTGGATCTGGTTATGACTTCTTCTCACGATTCTTCGCCCCGAAAAAAGGGGTAGACGAGGTGATCTTGTAAACTTTCTATAAGTTGAATACATATATACCATAGTACATGAAGCTTGTTTAACTTATGGTCTTCTTTCTTGAGTTAGAAATAGCAACACACCTACATTTAATTTTGGAAAGAAAATTAAATTACGGCCATATTGTCTATGGAGAATATACCAGCTTCTTTCATATCTCATAACCCATCGGCATTGTGCTACATAACAGGACCCTGTTTGTGGCAGTGCACATTGTGCTCTAGCACCATTCTGGGCCGAAAACTGGGCAAACGAAGACTGACGGCGTTTCAAGTATGTCTTGACTACCTCTATGACCAACTGGATCATTCTTTTGATATGCATGTGTTTGAAAAAATTGCTAAAATATGTGCTTAATCATCTTAAATCATTCGTTTACCATGTATCATCAGGTATCTAAAAGGACCGGAACACTTTATCTGGAGTTGGATGCTGCAAATCGGAGGGTAAAAATTCAAGGACAAGCCATTACTGTGATGGTTGGAACACTCCTAGCTTAGCTAGCTAGCATATATTTTCCATCTATGTATGCTTTGAACTACGGTGTCACAACAATGCATGGTTACATTTGTTGTTTTATGTTGTTTTAACACTAACGGTCTTACTCCTGTAGGAGTACATATTCCGTGGTGAATTTATTGACTGGTTTGGTATCGTAGCTGTGTTGATGATTTTCTCTATTAACTCGGTGAAATTTATAAAACATAACTTAGGGCAAAACTTATAAGCCTTTTATTTCATATTTTAGAATGGATGAAGTAAAGTAGACACCATTCTTCTTGGTTAATAGTCAAACAAATGTGGCAAAAACTTTTGCATTCCTTTGAAAATTTTGTTATTCTGAATGATGCTCATGGATCTCATTTAATCAGGCGCACACACACATTTGATGTGCTTATCAATTAGTACAAATTATTCCAGTTATAACTTGCTAGCTATCTTAAGAAAAAACTCAAACCTAGCTAATTATTACTTGGAAGGTAATATCCAAACCGGCGGCGGGTAAAAGTTTCGGACATGCTCTCTGAGATCCCAGATTTTCTTCATCGTGCCGTCCTTGAGGCTGTACACCCCGACGGGAGTGGATATTTTCCGGGGACGACGGCCTTTTTGGGAGCCTCGACCGTCCTGGCGGCGTTCGCATTCGCGTTGGCTTTCTCGGCCGTGGCGGCCTTCCTTCGCCTGGCGGCGGCGCCCTTGCTTGGGCCTTTTGATAAGGGCCTTTAGTCCCGGTTGTTACACGAACCGGGACAGATGGGTCTCCACGTGGCCGGTGCGCCGAGTCCAGGCAGGAGGGCCTTTGGTCCCGATTGGTGGCACCAACCGGGACCAATAGGCATCCAAGCGCCAGCATTTCAGGGGCTGGGGTTTTTATTTTTTTTGGAGGGGGGGGGGTTGGGGGTTTTGGGGTTTAATTTAGGTGTTTCATATATTGTGTTAGCTAGCTAATTAATAGAGAGAAGTGTCCTCTCTTATGTCCGTGCTTGGAAGACGCTATATATACGTGTATATAGAGAGGACTAGACACGCTAGCTAGTAAGCAAATAAAGGAAACAGAAGATCGTCATGAACATATGCATACAAAGAGAAGTGATATCGACCACCTCTCCTTTTCCGAGAGATTGGTCGAACAACAAGTTCTCGTATATCTATCCGACACTACCGGCTACATATATACAATAATTATCTCTTACAATATAATCTCCTAATTATATATGAACACATGGTCCCTATAGTATTCTCCGTCTTCAGCGATCACGTGGTAAAGGAAGAATGCCGCCAATTCCTTTTGAATTGCTCGCATACGAACTGGTTCTAGGAGTTCATCCCGCATCCGAAACATCTAATTTGAACAAGGGGGTCAATATATATATATATATATATATATATATATATATATATATATATATATATATATATATATATATATACAGTGTTACTATTCATCACCCAGGGTGCAGAATAAGTTTTTTCTTCACCCAAGATAATCTTACGATCATTTCATAATTAAATTACGTGTGGAATTCAAATAGTTACATTCTTATTGATTCACTACGTAAAATTTGACATAAGAAAATAAAAATATAGGTCATAAAACAATAAAATTTGCAGTTTATGTGTATTTTAGACTATGTTTTTACGTTTGTAATTTTACATAACACAAAATATTTTTTACGGCGATTATATATTTTCTTACAGTCCCTTTTTGCGTCGGAAATAAGACAAAACTTACGGAACGTAAAATTACGGTGTATTGATGGTAAAATAAAGGAGGTGAAGAATAATAATTCCTCACCCAGGGTGACGAATAGCGCGACCCTCGTTCACAGGTCGTGTGGCGGATGGACTCACAAACGTAGTATCCACAGTAATTATTCCCGGGTTCCTGCCACAACCACTTTACAAGAAATAGAGGTCAATCAAACTGATAAGCAAGCATGCTATAAATGGTATTGATGAAACTAGCGCTTGAATCACTAGGAGATGCGTGGAACATGTTACTATAGTACTTACTTTCGGGTGTCTAAATTGCAGCTTCTTCGGTAGTCCCGGAGCTTTTTTGGTGAATTTTCTCCAAACCCTGCGAGACAAAGAAAACAATTACTTGATATATCATGAAATGAACAAAGTTGCTGATATGGTGGATAATGATCGATTTAACTTACTTCTCGAGCATTTGAGTCATGTCCGCATAGTCGTGGGGATCTTTTCGTCTCGAGTTTAAGACGGTTACTAGTCCCTGCTCAAGCTTAATCTCTAGGAGAATATAGTGGAAGCTGCGCACGCATGCATAACTCATCAATTACATTACTATAACCTGGACTAATAAGGGAAACCGAATATGCACAAGACAGTAACACTCACTTGAAATTGTAAGGAAAGAGTATTATATCTTTGTTTTCATTTATTACCAACGATCGTAGCAAGTTGGCCTCGGTATCTTCGGCACAATATTTAACCTCAGTTGCGTCTATGAGATTTGTGTTAATGAACCCAATATCATCGATTTGTATTTTCTTCAATTCGGCGATCTTCAATCTACATAATATAGTGAGGATAATTATAAATACATGCAATGAAAGAGCTGACCTATATAGAGAGACTTAATGACAGAAGTAGTACTACTTACAGACAGTAGCAAGTGATCGTTTCTTTATCGATGGCCTTTTGATTGAAAAACTGGAAGAACTCCTCAAATGGAACATTCAACAGTTCAATTCCAACGAGGTCATGCTCCTCTCTAACTCTCAGTGTCAAAGTATTCCTCCCCCCAGACTCTCTGCAGGTTTTCATGTACCAATCATGGAATCTTCGCATCATCGTTGTTAGAGATCTTTCATCTTTGACGAGAGGCTTCCCGTACTCGTATTTGTGTTCCTCCACCTCCAAGAACTCATAATGTACATTGTCGGGCAGGTAATCTCCAAGATTGCTATAACCAGGCACCATCCTCGGATCATTAGTAGGCACCTTGAGCGGGGGGCACGATTGGTTCGCTTGTTCGCCGAGCTGGGGAATTTTTTCCCAGCTCGTCGTTCTTTTAACCTTTGATCACTGACAGTACTTCCCAACCGCTCCGCTTCGACAAATGACTTTGCAATAATGCGGTCATAGTTGCCTTTCGGCGGAGACTTTGTTGGGTTTTTAGGGCAGCCAAAGTGCGCTTCGCTTTCACCGGATCTACCTTCTCCTCCGAAGGTGGATGTTTCTTTGCTTTCACCCCTTCAAAGAAGTTCCTCACTTCGGCTCGCGCGATCTTGGCGTTCTCCTCCGGGGTCCTCTCGTATGGTAACTTCTCTAGAGTCTTCAGAGAAGGACCGAATCTGTATTGCCTCTCGCCTCTGGCTGTACTGCTAGACGCCGGCAGAGCAGACGGAGCGGCTGCGGCTGTCTTCTTTCCTTGCTTACGAGGCGGAGGAGAAGGACTACGACGCGCCAGAGCAGCCGGAACGGTGGCGGGTCTCTTCCGCCCTTGCTGATGAGGCGGAGAAGGAGGAGGCTGGCTGCTCGGGCGCGCCAGCGCAAGCGGAGAAGGAGGCGGAGTGCCGCCATGCTCCGGAGAAGGAGGCTGAGTGCCCTGATCACTCGCTGGAGGAGGAGGCGGAGGAGGAGGCGGAGTGCCCTGACTCGCCGGAGGAGGCGGAGGAGGCGGAGGTGTCCAGTTCAGAAGCTTGATGAGATCCTTCCGCCATAGGCATGGAGTCAATAGACAAGAACCCAGCCGAGTCTCCCCTTCACCGGTAGGGTAGTCAAGCTGGAGGTCCTCAAATCCCTCCGTTATTTCGTCCACCGTGACCCTGGCATATCCTTCTGGAATCGGACTACAGTGAAAAGTTGCGCCGGGTTCAGTAGGTCGAACAGAGCCGACAACCGCCTTGACTTTGAAGTTCTGTCATTGCGTCATAAGGTGGCTATGTTGAGACTCCGTGATAGCATCCACGGGGTAGCTAGCAGGAGGCGTCAAGACATGCTCCGGCTGAAGCAGCTCGGTGGAAGCCACGCTGCTTCTCCGCTGAGATGGTGGGGTAGCTTCGGGGGTAGTTTCGGCAGGTCGCTTGCTGCGAGCTACTTCTCGTTCCTCTAGCACTTGAACCCTTTCGTGCAGCCGTCTGAATTTGGGCATGCTCCACTTTTTTCCTCCTCTCCTGGCATTTGTAACCGCCTGCGTCCGGAAAACCAGCCTTCCACGGAACGGAGCCTGGCGTGCCTCGTGTCCGTCCAGGGTGCTCAGGATTCCCGAGGGCCATTGTGAGATCGTTGTTCTCTCTGTCTGGAACGAACGTCCCTTGCTGCGCTGCATCGATATAGTGCTTTAGCTTCTTGACTGGTATGTTCATTTGCTCGTCCGTCCAAACGCATTTCCCTGATACAGGGTCCAAGGTTCCGCCAGCCCCAAAGAACCAAGTCCGGCAACGATCTGGCCAGTTCATTGTCTCTGGTTCGATCCCTTTATCAAGCAGATCATTCTCAGCCTTGACCCACTTAGTCCGGGCTTTGAGGTAGCCACCTGACCCCGTGCGATGGTGAAGCTTCTTCTTTGCATCATTTTTCTTGTTTGTCGCCGACATCTTCTTACTCTTCTCCGATGTCTTGTAGGCCACAAATGCGGGCCAGTGATCTCTGATCTTCTCATATTTGTCGATGAATTCTGGTGTCTCTTCTTTGTTGACAAACGTTTTCAGCTCATTTTTCCATCTCCTGAATAGGTCTGCCATCTTCTTAAGAGCATGAGACTTGATTAATTGCTCTTTAACTAGCTTCTACGGATCCTCCTCTAGCGGTAGGGTGAAATTTGCCTTTAGCTCAGTCCAAAGATCATCTTTCTGCATATCATTGACATAAGACACCTAAGGGTCTTCATTCTTAGGCTTACACCATTGCTGGATGATGATCGGGATCTTGTCCCTAACAAGAACCCCGCACTGAGCAGCAAATGCTTCCTTTGTCCGGATGGGTTCAATCGGCATGCCATCGCGCGCGATTGCTGTGATCTCAAACCTTTCATCCGAGTGCAACTTTTTCTTCGGGCCTCGTCTCTTTATCGAAGTTGTGCTTGATCCAGAGGGCTAGAAAAAAGAAGAATTAGACGAGAGTTAATTAATATGTGTACATACCAAAACAATGAATACATCAATTAGCTAGTCATCATAGGCTTAACTAATATATTTACCTGGCCGGACTCTGTTCGGTCACCGGAGCCGTCACCACGGGCTCCTTCTTGCACCAGCATTGGGTCACCGGAGCCATCATAATCATGTCTTTCCTCCTCCATTCTTCGATCACCGTAGCCTGCTTCTTCTTCACCCTGTTCTGCTTCCAGACCATCATTGTCATTAAGATACGACATGACATCACCTCCGGCTAAGATTATGTCCCCCAACACCTGTTCTTGTTCCTCGTCTCGTCCGAACTCCATTGTTTCTGCAAATATTACAACATGGCAATTATTACACAAACATGAAAGCATGTGGATATATTAGTGGCAAACATAGACCTAGCTTATTCCGGGTTTGGGGTGGCCTCGGCAACGCTTCAAGGGTAGGGGCGCGGCGGGAGGGGGTAGGAGACCGACATCATTTTTTCTAGGGTTTGGGTGTCCTCGAGAGTTTTGGTCGAGCGAGAGGGCCGGGGGGTGCTCCCGTGGTATAAGTTATCACGGTCGAAGTTATCCGGGAGGGGGTTATATCGACAAGACGACATACATACATGGGAAAATAATGTTATCGGGGAGGGGGTAGGTCGAACCCCCCCTCGTGTTGAAGTTATCGGGACACGAGGTATATCGACGGCGACAGACCCGATAAAAAATAAGAAGACGAAGAAGAAATAAAAAGAGGAGAAGAAGATATTAATAGAGGAGAAGATTTAAGAAAAAAAGAAGGAAAAAAAGAAGAAGAAGAAGAGAAAATAGAATCTATTTTCTCTTCTTCTCCTCTATTTCTTTCTTCTTCTCCTCTTCTTTTTCTTCTTTTTTCTTCTTCTTATTTATTTCTCCTCTTCTTCCTCTCCTCTTCTTCTCCTTTCTTCCTCTTCTTATTTTCCTTTTTCCTCTCATTCTTTTTCTTCTTCTTCCTTTCCTAGCTAGATATATAAAACTTTTCTAAAAATGTAACTTTTGCATACATACATGGGAAAATAATATTATCGGGGAGGGGGTAGGTCGACCCCCCCCTCATGTTGAAGTTATCAGGACATGGGGTATATCGACAACGACATATCCGATAAAAAATAAGAAGACGAAGAAGAAATAAAAAGAGGAGAAGAAGATATTAATAGAGGAGAAGATCGAAGAAAAAAAAGAAGAAAAAAAAGAGGAGAAGAAGAAAGAAATAGAGGAGAAGAAGAGAACACTCTTCTTCTCCTCTATTTCTTTCTTCTTCTCCTCTTTTTTTTCTTCTTTTTTCTTCTTCTTATTTATTTCTCCTCTTCTTCTCCTTTCTTCCTCTTCTTATTTTCCTTTTTCCTCTCATTCTTTTTCTTCTTCTCCCTTTCCTAGCTAGATATATAAAATTTTTCTAAAAATGTAACTTTTGCATACATACATGGGAAAATAATATTATCGGGGAGGGGGTAGGTCGAACCCCCCCTCGTGTTGAAGTTATCGGGACACGAGGTATATCGACGGCGACAGACCCGATAAAAAATAAGAAGACGAAGAAGAAATAAAAAGAGGAGAAGAAGAAAGGAATAGAGGAGAAGATCAAAGAAAAAAAATAAAAAAAAGAGGAGAAGAAGAAAGGAATAGAGGAGAAGAAGAAAAAAAATAGAATGTTCTCTTATTTTTTCCTCTTCTTATTTATTTCTCCTCTTCTTCCTCTCCTCTTCTTCTCCTTTCTTCCTCTTCTTATTTCCTTTTTCCTCTCAGTCTTTTTCTTCTTCTTCCTTCTTAAAAATACATGAAGTAGTATTGCTTGATTTTTTAAAATAATGTTCAAAAATAAAAGTAGTATTGCTTCCTTTTTCCTCTCATTCTTTTAAAATAAGGTTTTGCCTAATTCATTGTTCATATGAATATACAAACATTTGCATATTTACAATAATTTATATCACCAAAAAATTCTATGAACAGAAAAAAAATCCTAATTTTTCTAAAAATCTATCTTTTGCATATATACATGAACATATATATATATACACACAGAGAGAACATATATACATACATATATACATTTTTTATAAAAATGCAAAAAACAAAAATCTAAAAAAAGGACATATAAACAGATATACACACATACATATACTCATACATATACATATAATCAGGAAAAAACATCTATATATGTGCAAAAAAAACAGGGAGGAAGAGTGGGGCGGTGCCGGCCCTGACCTAAGGGATGAGAGGTGTGGCGTGGTCGGGGTAGGGGCACGGCGCGTGTCGGGGCAGAGGCGACGGCGGTGTGGTCGGGGAAGGGGCAGAGGCGACGACGGCGTGGTCGGGGCAGGGCGAGGCAGAGGCGACGGCGGCGCGGGGCAGCTAGGGCGACGATGACGTGGTCGGGGCAGGGGCGCGCGGCGTGGTCGGGGCGGGCCGCCGGCGGCGTGCTCGGGGCAGGGCAGCGACGGCGTCGACGAGGCAGCAGAGGGCGGCGACGGTGTCGACGAGGCAGCAGAGGGCGGCAACGGCGTCGACGGGGCGAGCTCGATCGGGCAGCCTGGCGGCGTCATCGGGGCGGGGGAACTGATGCAGATGAATCTGAAAAACGCCAAGTGCTTTCTTATATACTGAGAGCATTGGTCTCGGTTCGTGGCACCAACCGGGACCAATGCCACCCTTTTTCCTGAAAGAACTATGTGGCGCTTTGGCTCATCGTATGATGTATTTGCCTCCTTATCTTTTCTTTTTCTCGGTTTGGTAGACTTGTCCTTCACATAGATAACCTGTGCCACATCATTGGCTAGGACGAACGGTTCGTCAGTGTACCCAAGATTTTTTAGATCCACTGTTGTCATTCCGTACTGTGGTTCTACCTGTACCCCGCCTCCTGACAGATTGACCCATTTGCACTTAAAAAAAGGACCTTAAAATCATGTCCATAGTCAAGTTCCCATATGTCCACTATGTAACCATAATATGTGTCCTTTCCCCTCTCGGTTGCTACATCAAAGCGGACACCGCTGTTTTGGTTGGTGCTCTTTTGATCTTGGGCGATCGTGTAAAATGTATTCCCATTTATCTCTTATCCTTTGTAAGTCAATACAGTCAAAGATGGTCCCCTGGACAACAAGTACAACTCATCACAAACAATGTTGTCACCTTTGAGACGTGTTTCCAACCAACTACTAAAAGTCCTGATGTGTTCACATGTAATCCAGTCGTGGCACTTCTTCGGGTGTTTGAAGCGCAGACTGTTCTTGTGTTCATCAACATATGGGGTCACCAAGGTAGAGTTCTGTAGAACTGTGTAGTGTGCTTGAGACCCAGAATATCCGTCCCTACATATTATTGAGGCCCCTCCCAGCGTGCCTTTTCCAGTCAGTCTCCCCTCATACCGTGATTTAGGGAGACCTATCTTCTTAAGGCCAGAAATGAAGTCAACACAAAACCCAATGACATCCTTTGTTTGATGGCCCATGGAGATGCTTCCTTCTGGCCTAGCGTGGTTACGGACATATTTCTTTAGGACTCCCATGAAACTCTCAATGGGGAACATATTGTGTAGAAATATGGCCCAGAATGACAATCTCGTCGACTAGATGAATTAGGACGTGCGTCATGATATTGAAGAAGGATGGTGGGAACACCAGCTCGAAACTGACAAGACATTGCGCCACATCACTCCTTAGCCTTGGTACAATTTCTGGATCGATCACCTTCTGAGAGATTGCATTGAGGAATGCACATAGCTTCACAATGGCTAATCGGACGTTTTCCGGTAGAAGCCCCCTCAATGCAACCGGAAGCAATTGCGTCATAATCACGTGGCAGTCATGAGACTTTAGGTTCTGGAACTTTTTCTCTGGCATATTTATTATTCCCTTTATATTCGACGAGAAGCCAGTCGTGACCTTCATACTGAGCAGGCATTCAAAGAAGATTTCTTTCTCTTCTTTCGTAAGAGCGTAGCTGGCAGGACCTTTATACTGCTTCGGAGGCATGCCGTCTTTTTCGTGCAAACGTTGCAGGTCCTCCCGTGCCTGATGACCCACAAGTATAGGGAATCTATCGTATTCCTTTCGATAACTAAGAGTGTCGAACCCAACTGAGGGAGTCCTGGATTAGGGGGTGTCCGGATAGCCGGACTATACCTTCGGCCGGACTCCTGGACTATGAAGATACAAGATTGAAGACTTCGTCCCATGTCCGGAAGGGACTTTTCTTGGCGTGGAAGGCAAGCTTGGCGATACGGATATGTAGATCTCCTACCATTGTAACTGACTCTGTGTAACCCTAGCCCTCTCCGGTGTCTATATAAACTGGTGGGTTTAGTCCGTAGGACGAACAACAATCATACCATAGGCTAGCTTCTAGGGTTTAGCCTCCTTGATCTCGTGGTAGATCTACTCTTGTACTACCCATATCATCAATATTAATCAAGCAGGACGTAGGGTTTTACCTCCATCAAGAGGGCCCGAACCTGGGTAAAACATCGTGTCCCCTGCCTCCTATTACCATCCGCCTAGACGCATAGTTCGGGACCCCCTACCCGAGATCCGCCGGTTTTGACACCGACATTGGTGCTTTCATTGAGAGTTCCTCTGTGTCGTCACTTTTAGGCCCGATGGCTCCTCCGATCATCAACGACGATGCGATCCAGGGTGAGACTTTTCTCCCCGGACAGATCTTCGTATTTGGCGGCTTTGCACTGCGGGCCAATTCGCTTGGCCATCTGGAGCAGATCGAAAGCTACGCCCCTGGCCATCAGGTCAGATTTGGAAGTTTGAACTACACGGCCGACCTCCGCGAAGACTTGATCTTCGACGGGTGCGAGCCGCAGCCGAGCGCGCCGCACTGTCACGATGGGCATGATCTAGCTCTGCCGCCGAATAGTGCCCTGGAGGCCGCACCCGCATCAGCTCTGACCCTTAATTCGGAGCCAACCGCGCCAATCGAGGATGGGTGGTTGGACACCGCCTCGGGGGCTGCAATCTCTACGGCGATCGAGCTGAACACCAGCCCTATTCTCTGCGAAGCCCGTGACTCTAAGGAGCCGGACTCCTCTCCAAACTCCGAGCCCTCCGCGCCCCTTACGATCGAACCCGATTGGGCGCCGATCATGGAGTTCACCGCCGCGGACATCTTTCAGCACTCGCCCTTCGGCGATATTCTGAATTCACTAAAGTCTCTCTCTTTATCAGGAGAGCCCTGGCCGGACTATGGTCAGCAAGGTTGGGATGCGGATGATGAAGAAATTCAAAGCCCACCCACCACCCACTTCGTAGCCACTGTCGATGATTTAACTGACATGCTCGACTTCGACTCCGAAGACATCGACGGTATGGACGCCGATGCAGGAGACGATCAAGAACCAGCGCCTATAGGGCACTGGAACACCACCTCGTCGTATGATATATACATGGTGGACACCCCAAAAGAAGGCAATGGCGATGGAGCAGCGGAGGATGACCCCTCCAAGAAGCAGCCTAAGCGCCAACGTCAGCGGCGCCACTCTAAATCCCGCCAAAGCAAAAACGGTGATTCCGGCACGGGAGATAATAACACCCCGGACAGTGCCAAACACAACCACCTCCAGCAAGATTCAGCACAGGAGGATGGAGAAGCCAGCCCTCATGAGAGAGCGGCAGACAGAGAGGTCGAGGACGATAATTATATGCCTCCCTCCGAAGACGAGGCAAGCCTCGACGACGACGAATTTGTCGTGCCGGAGGATCCCATTGAACAAGAGCGTTTCAAGCGCAGGCTTATGGCCACGTCGAGCAGTCTCAAGAAAAACCGGCAACAACTTAGAGCTGATCAAGATTTGCTAGCCGACAGATGGACTGAAGTCCTTGCGGCCGAAGAGTATGAACTCGAACGCCCCTCCAAGAGCTACCCAAAGCGCAGGTTGCTACCCCGATTAGAGGAGGAAGCACCTAAACCTACATCACCAGCGCATGATGCGGCCAACCGGCCACCCCGTGGCCGCGACAGAGAGGCCTCTTGGCCCTCCACTCAAGCCGCACCCCGGCACCGCTCAAAAAATACCAAGGCACGGGAAAATGCGCCAGACCTGCGAGATATATTGGAGGACAAGGCAAGGCAAACAAGATCGAGCTACGGATCGCGTGGGCGCCCCACGGCACGAGACGGTAATCGTCACTCCAGATACAGTAAATCCGGCCGGGCCGAACACAGTAGACAAAGCTCGTTTGAGCTGCATCGTGATATAGCCCAATACAGAGGCGCCGCACACCCACTATGCTGCACAGATGAAGTAATGGATCACCAAATCCCCGAGGGTTTCAAACCCGTGAACATCGAATCATACAATGGCACAACAGATCCTGCGGTATGGATCGAGGACTATCTCCTTCATATCCACATGGCCCGCGGTGATGACCTACACGCCATCAAATACCTCCCACTCAAGCTTAAAGGACCAGCTCAGCATTGGCTTAACAGCTTGCCAGCAGAATCAATTGGTTGTTGGGAGGACCTGGAAACCGCATTCCTCGACAATTTCCAGGGCACTTATGTGCGACCACCAGACGCCGATGACCTTAGCCACATAATTCAGCAGCCAGAGGAATCGGCCAGACAATTCTGGACACGGTTCCTAACCAAGAAAAATCAAATCGTTGACTGTCCAGACGCAGAGGCCCTAGCAGCCTTCAAGCATAACATCCGCGACGAGTGGCTTGCACGGCACCTAGGACAGGAAAAACCGAAATCTATGGCAGCCCTCACGACAGTTATGACCCGCTTTTGCGCGGGAGAAGACAGCTGGCTAGCTCGCAGCAATAACATGACCAAGAGCCCTGGTAATTTGGATACCAAGGACAGCAATGGCAGGTCGCGTCGCAACAAGCAAAAGCGCCGCATTAACGGCGACAATGCTGAGGATACGACAGTTAATGCCGGATTCAGAGGCTCTAAACCCGGTCAGCGGAAAAAGCCATTCAAAAGAAATACTCCGGGCCCGTCCAGTTTGGACCGAATACTCGACCGCTCATGCCAGATACATGGCACCCCCGAAAAACCAGCCAATCACACCAACAGGGATTGTTGGGTGTTCAAGCAGGCAGGCAAGTTAAATGCCGAAAGCAGAGACAAGGGGCTGCATAGCGATGACGAGGAGGAGCCCCGGCCGCCGAACAACAGTGGACAGAAAGGTTTTCCCCCACAAGTGTGGACGGTGAACATGATATACACAACCCACGTCCCCAAGAGGGAGCGGAAGCGTGCGCTAAGGGACGTATACGCGATGGAGCCAGTCGCCCCAAAGTTCAACCCATGGTCTTCCTGCCTGATCACTTTTGATCGAAGGGACCACCCCACTAGCATCCGTCATGGCGGATTCGCCGCATTGGTTCTAGACCCAATTATTGACGGATTTCACCTCACTAGAGTCCTTATGGACGGCGGCAGCAGCCTGAACCTGCTTTACCAGGATACAGTGCGGAAAATGGGCATCGATCCCTCGAGGATTAAACCCACTAAAACGACCTTTAAAGGCGTCATACCAGGTGTAGAGGCCAACTGTACAGGCTCAGTTACACTTGAAGTGGTCTTCGGATCTCCGGATAATTTCCGAAGCGAGGAGTTAATCTTCGACATAGTCCCGTTCCGCAGTGGCTATCACGCACTGCTCGGGCGAACCGCATTTGCCAAGTTCAATGTGGTGCCGCACTACGCATACCTCAAGCTCAAGATGCCAGGCCCTCGAGGAGTCATCACGGGCAATGGAAACACCGAAATCTCTCTCCGAACGGAGGAGCATACGGCGGCTATCGCAGCGAAAGTACAAAGCAGCCTCTCAAGGCAATTCTCTAGTCCGGCCATTATACGTCTGGACACCGTCAAGCGCGCCCGAAGTAACCTACAACAAGACCGCCTGGCACATTCCGAGCAAGCGTAGCAATGCGGCCCCAACCCCAGCCCTCGCGAACTTGTGAAACCGGTGTTGCGCGTACATAACTACGCTCTGGAAATACCATGGGCACAGGGGAAGGGGCACCATCATGGCATGCCCGAAACGCGGCTTAAACCGCACTAGGGGCTGCCGATTTCTTAATTTTCTCTTATTTTCAGGACTCCGTTCTTCCGAAGGCTTGTCCGGCAGTACAATTGCCGCACAAACGATACAACCAGGGAAGCAGAAAGCTACGCCGCACTATGGAACTCTAAGGTGGTCTCTATAATGAGCAGTATACTTGTTTCACATAACATTTCGCTGCTCACCCCTGGAAAGGACATGTTAAATAGTCCCATCTTTTGCTTATTGCACTATTTGTATTGTTCTGCTTTGATCGCAACTTTTTTAAATAAACAATGCATAGCTTCTGTCTATTATTGCATTACTCTTTTTTACGAATATATGTTCATTAATGACATGTTGCACCCGTACGCTTTGGTACGGCCAATACGCCAGGGGCTTAAGTACCCCACAATACGGTGTGAGAAGTCCGAACACTTTCACAAGTGCGGCACCCTGAACTTATAGCATTATATGCATCGGCTCTGAATCATGTCTTGGGTCAATAGTTGGGTTTGCCCGGCTCCTATGTTTTGGTACCTTACGTTCCGTTATATCGGCTAAGGTAGCACTAGGAGAACTACTGCGATTGTGCCCCAGTTGAGCTGGGCTAAGCACCTCAGTAGAGAAAGCTAAAACTGACCGTCATGATGAGGTGAGAGCTGGTCGCTGTTCGAGAGGTTTTCGAGTCCCTAAAGACTTATGCCGCTTAGAGCGAGGAGTCGGCTTTGTCCGGCCTAGGCATGGATAGCGCCCCGAACTCGGTCTTCCGAACACTAGGGACTTCGCCGAAATTTAAAATTATGGAATTCTATGGCTAAGTGAGAGTGTTCAAGCATTATAGTCCGATTGCCTTGTTCGTTGTGTTGAGCGCCTCCCTCGAAGGACCCAAGAATGGGAAAAAGAGCGCTCATGTTTATCCCGAACACCCCAGCACTCGTGGCATGGGGGCAGAAGCCGATGACTTGCCATCTCTCAAATTTGATAAACGGCCGCACAGAAGGTAATATTTTAAATTCAAAAGCGTTGCTTAGCGCATATGAACAAGTTTTCAGCGTACAGGATCACAAATGCGAGTTTACTCAAAAATTACATCTTTGGAGCATTCATCCGCTATAAGGCGGGCACCCTTCAGGACGCCCTCATAATACGCTTCTGGGACGCGATGCTCCTTGCCCGGCGGCGGCCCGTCCTTCACCAGCTTCTCCGCATCCATCTTGCCCCAGTGCACGTTAGCACGGGCAAACGCCCTACGGGCACCTTCGATGTAGACGGAGCGCTTGATTACCTCAAGCCATGGACATGCATCCACCAGCCACCTCTCCAGGCCAAAGCCGAACTACGAGGCCCTTTATGGCCTGTTCGGCCACCTTGTGGAGCTCGACCATTTGCTTCAGCTGGTCGCTCAAAGGCATCAGGTGTCCGGCCTCAGCATACTGAGACCAGAACACCTTCTCCGTCGAGCTCCCCTCCTCGGATCGGTAGTAGGCGGCGGCATCAGACGCACTACGGGGCAAATCTGCGAATGCTTCTGGAGAGCTCCGGACTCGGGTAAGTAACAAGTAATTCACTTTCACGTGCTTGCTTTGCATAATGAATGCCTTACCCGCCGCTATCTTCTTCATCGCTTCAATTTCTTGGAGGGCTTTCTGGGCTTCGGCCTTGGCAGACTTCGCACTTTCGAGGGCTGCCGCAAGCTCGGACGCTTGCGTCTTTGAGTCAAGCTCCAAACTCTCGTGTTTTTTCACGAGAGCCTGGAGCTCTTTCTGCACTGCCTCTACCCGCGCCTCCTGCTTCCCTCTCTCTGTGCGCTCCGCAGCTGCTCTGTTTTCGGCCTCGGACAGCGCTTTCTTAAGGGTTGCCACCTCGGTCGTGGCCCCTATAATAGCACGTTGATCCTGTCATTTTTTGCAACTACATCTTCTCTATATACTTGCGCAAGGTATTACTTACCTTCCTTCTCCTAGAGTTGCCTCTTGGCATGGCTGAGCTCGTTCTCGGACCGCGCGAGGTTTTGCTTCAGCGTGTCCACCTCCGTAGTCAGTGCGGCGGAGGCCAGCAGCGAAGCCTGCATACGCATATTGACTTGATTATGTTAGACTCATGCGAATGTTATTAGATCCTCTATTCGGCTTTTCTTTCCGAACACCGAACAGAGCATCAGGGGCTACTGTCTATGCGGTAATATTTTTACAATTCTTTACTTACCTCAAAGCCTGTTAGAAGGCTGGCGCAGGCTTCAGTCAGTCCACTCTTGGCGGACTGAACCTTCTGGATCACCGCACTCATAATAGTGCGGTGCTCCTCGTTGATGGAGGCGTCGTTAAGCACCTCCAGCAAATTGTCCGGTGCCTCCGGTTGGATGGAGGTCGCCGGCTCGGTAGGCTTGCTCCTCTTGGAAGGAGGCTGCCTACCAGAGTCCGGAACCGTTGAAGGTTCCGGCGCGGTGTCCGGCTCAAGGCCGGACTTGGAGCCCTTGGGGGTTCTATCCCCTTTACGCCTAGAGTCCGGGAGGTCGCCTTGCGGCGCCTCCAGGACCACCTCCTCCTGGCTTGGAACCTGTTGGGACGCCACCGTGGCGTCGTCCGTAGGATGGGGGGAGGTAGCCGTCGAAAGCGAATTCACATCCGACGAATCTAGGGAACCGCTCGATGACACGTCGAGCCGGTCTTTGGGTGGATTGCATAAACATGTTCGACGTAAGGAAAAGCTGTGCAATGGGGGAATACTATGAATCACTCTGGTATCCGGATACTTACGATCTCGCCAGGGGCTTGGCCCTGTGCGGCCACTCCTCTTCGCCGTCGTCGGCGTTGGTGGAGTAGTCCGGAGGAGGGGTCTTCCCCTTCTTGGACCCTTCGGCCTCCCCAGTTAGGGCGGCCTTCCTTTTCTTCCCTCCCCCCGCTGGAGGGGGAGAGGTCTCTTCTTCCTCCTCCTCGTCTTCATGGGAGGAGTGCACCTTGGAGTCGTCAGATGATGAATCCGACACCTCCTGGCGCCGGGCACTCTTTCGAGTCCCCGTGGCCTTCTTCTCCGACACCACATAGGGTGCCGGAACCAGCAGCTTCGCCAAGCGAGCGTCCGCTGGGCCTTCGGGCAAAGGAGCCAGACAATTGATCTGTCCGGACGTCTCCTGCCAATCCTGTCAAAGGTAAGGGAGCTTAGATCCCGCATGGAGTCAAACTATGAAAAATTAATACCCTGTAAAAGGTAAAAACATCTTACCGCACGAGCGTGACGCTGCGTGCTGAATCCGCGATCCTCGGTAGCGGATGCGGGGGCCTCGGCACCCTTGAAAAGCACCTTCCAGGCATCTTCGTACGTCGTGTCGAAGAGCCTGCTCAGAGTTCGGTGCCGCGCCGGGTCGAACTCCCACAGGTTGAAAGCCCGTTGTTGACACGGGAGGATCCGGCGGATGAGCATAACCTGGACTACGTTGACAAGTTTGAGCTTCTTGTCCACCAGGGTTTGGACGCATGTTTGGAGTCCGGTCAGCTCTCCTTTTTTACCCCACGACAGGCCCGTCTCTTTCCAGGAGGCGAGCCGCGTAGGGGGTCCGGATCGGAACTCGGGGGCTGCGACCCATTCAGGGTCGCGCGGCTCGGTGATGTAAAACCACCCCGATTGCCACCCCTTTAGCGACTCCACGAAGGAGCCCTTGAGCCATAGGACGTTGGGCATCTTGCCCACCATGGCGCCTCCGCACTCCGCCTGGGTGCCGCGCACCACCTTCGGCTTGACATTGAAAGTCTTGAGCCATAGGCCGAAGTGGGGGCGGTGCAGAAGAAGGCCTCGCACACGACGATAAACGCCGAGATGTTGAGGACAAAGTTCGGGGCCAGATCGTGGAAATCCAGGCCATAGTAGAACATTATCCCCCGGACAAATGGGTGGAGAGGGAAGCCCAGTCCGCGGAGGAAATGGGGGAGGAACACCACCCTCTCATGGGGCCTATGGGTGGGGATGAGCTGCCCCTCTCCGGGAAGCCGGTGCGTAATGTCGTTAGAAAAGTATTCGGCCTTCCTCAGTTTTTTGATGTGTATCTCCGTGACGGAGGAGACCATCCACTTGCCTCCCGCTCTGGACATGGCTGGAGAAGGTTGAGGTGGGGTGTGCTGACTTGGGCGCTGGAGCTCGAGTGCACGGAAATGGATAGGCAAAGGAGGAAGAAGGCGTGGATGAAAAGGTGGATCCTTATCCCCTTATATGGGTGGACGCGACTATGCGTCCCCACCAGCCTGGTAAAACTCGCTTATCTCCCAAGGGCCGTAATCAATGGCGCGATTGGGTTACCCACGCCCGTATTGATGAGAATCTCGGAATAAGGGGACATGATCTCTGCTTTGACAAGACGTGCCAAGGAAACCGCCTCGCTAAACGTGCTGAGGTGGGACAGTAAAATGATTCGAATAAAGACTTGGCCATGGTGTGATGTCACGCTATGGAATACGTCAGCATATTAGATTTGTGTAAATATTATTCTCTCTATGGCAATATGTGGAAACTTATTTTGCAGAGCCGGACACTACCTTTGTGTTCAAAATCTTCTATGAAGTATTTGGAGGAGGAACCCGCCTTGCAATGCCGAAGACAATCTGCGCGCCGGACTCGTCGTCATTGAAGCCTGGTGTCCGGATAGCCGGACTATACCTTCGGCCGGACTCCTGGACTATGAAGATACAAGATTGAAGACTTCGTCCCGTGTCCGGAAGGGACTTTTCTTGGCGTGGAAGGCAAGCTTGGCGATACAGATATGTAGATCTCCTACCATTGTAACCGACTCTGTGTAACCCTAGCCCTCTTCGGTATCTATATAAACCGGAGGGTTTTAGTCTATAGGACAAACAACAATCATACCATAGGCTAGCTTCTAGGGTTTAGCCTCCTTGATCTCGTGGTAGATCTACTCTTGTACTACCCATCTCATCAATATTAATCAAGTAGGACGTAGGGTTTTACCACCATCAAGAGGGCCCGAACCTGGGTAAAACATCGTGTCCCCTGCCTCCTGTTACCATCCGCCTAGACGCACAGTTTGGGACCCCCTACCCAAGATCCGCCGGTTTTGACACCGACACCAACGAGGAGCAGAAGGAAATGATAAGCGGTTTTCAGCAAGGTATTCTCTGCAAGTACTGAAATAAGTGGTAACAGATAGTTTTGTGATAGGATAAATTGTAACGAGCAACAAGTAACAAAAGTAAATAAAGTGCAGCAAGGTGGCCCAATCATTTTTGTAGCAAAGGACAAGCTAGAACAAACTCTTATAATAGGAAAAGCGCTCCCGAGGACACATGGGAATATCGTCAAGCTAGTTTTCATCACGTTCATATGATTTGCGTTCGATACTTTGATAATTTGATATGTGGGTGGACCGGTGCTTGGGTGCTGTTCTTACTTGAACAAGCATCCCACTTATGATTAACCTCTATTGCAAGCATCCGCAACTACAACAAAAGTATTAAGGTAAACCTAACCATAGCATGAAACATATGGATCCAAATCAGCCCCTTACGAAGCAACGCATAAACTAGGGTTTAAGCTTCTGTCACTCTAGCAACCCATCATCTACTTATTACTTCCCAATGCCTTCCTCTAGGCCCAAATAATGGTGAAGTGTTATGTAGTCGACGTTCACATAACACCACTAGAGGCTAGACAACATACATCTTATCAAAATATCAAACGAATACCAAATTCACATGACTACTAATAGCAAGACTTCTCCCTTGTCCTCAGGAACAAACGTAATTACTCACAAAGCATATTCATGTTCATAATCAGAGGGGTAATAATATGCATATAGGTTCTGAACATATGATCTTCCACCAATTAAACCAACTAGCATCAACTACAAGGAGTAATCAACACTACTAGCAACCTACTAGCACCATTCCCGGACTTTGAGACAAGAATTGGATACAAGAGATGAACTAGGGTTTGGAGATGATATGGTGCTGGTGAAGATGTTGATGGAGATTGCCCTCTTCCGATGAGAGGAGTGTTGGTGATGACGATGGTGATGATTTCCCCCTCCCGGAGGGAAGTTTCCCCGGCAGAACAGCTCTGTCGGAGCTCTAGATTGGATCCGCCAAGGTTCCGCCTTCATGGCGGCGGAGTTTCGTCCCGAAAAGTTCCTTCTTATTTTTTTCTCATCAAAAGAATTCATATAGGAGAAGATGGATGTGGAGAGCCACCAGGGGGCCCACGAGGTAGGGGGGCGCGCCCTAAGAGGGGGGGGGGGCGCCCCCACCCTCGTGAGCAGGGTGTGGCCCCCTGGCCTTCATCTTTGGCGAGGATTTTTCTTTATTTATTTTAAGATGTTCCATGGAGTTTCAGGACTTTTGGAGTTGCGCATCATAGATCTCTAATATTTGCTCCTTTTCCAGCCCAGAATTCCAGCTGCCGGCATTCTCCCTCCTTATGTAAACCTTGTAAAATAAGAGAGAATAGCCATAAGTATTGTGACATAAAGTGAAATAATAGTCCATAATGCAATAAATATCGATATAAAAGCATGATGCAAAATGGACGTATCAACTCCCCCAAGCTTAGACCTCGCTTGTCCTGAAGCGAAAAGCTGATAACAATAAATATGTCCTCATGTTTAGAGGTAGAGGCGTCGATAACAATAAAATACGGACATGAAGGCATCATGATTGTTCTCATAGCAGCAACATATATAGCTTTTGTCATATGATTAGTTATGTTCAAGTGATGATCTATTCACAATGCAAGAGTATAAATCATAAACCTTATTGGGCTCCGACAAACTATAATCTCAGTCATTGAAGCAATTGCAATTTATCATAACATCGGAAAGAGTCTATGTCAGAGCTAAAAAGCAAGTCCACATACTCAACTATCATTTAGTCCTCCATAATTGCTAACACTCACGCGATACTTGTGGTTACGGAGTTTTAATTGGACATAGAGAAAGATAGGGGCTTATAGTTTTGCCCCACAACCTTTTACCTCAAGGGTAATGTCAACAATAATGGTTCATGCTCCCCTACATCCAATTAGATATATATATATATATCATGTTCTTTCCAACATGCTGAGCTTGCCAAAGGATAAAATGAAAAAGAAAAGGTGAAGATCACCATGACTCTTGCATAAGGTAGAAGATAATAATAAAGGATAGGCCCTTCGCAGAGGGAAGCAGAGGTTGCCATGCGCTTTTATGGTTTGATGCATAAAATCTCAATGCGGAAGAACGTCACTTTATATTGCCCCTTGTGATATGAACCTTTATTATGCAGTCCGTCGCTTTTATTACTTCCACATCACAAGATCGTATAAATCTTATTTCTCCCGCACCAATCAATCATACATATTTAGAGCAATTTTTATTGATTTGCACCGATGACAACTTACTTGAAGGATCTTACTCAATCCATAGGCAGATATGGTGGACTCTCATGGCCAAACTGGTTTAAGGGTGTTTGGAAGCATAAGTAGTATTTCTACTTGGTGCTGAGAATTTGGCTAGCATGAGGGGGAAAGGCAAGCTCAACAAGTTAGAGGATCCATGACAACATACTTTATCTCAGATATAAGAAATACATAACTCATTATGTTGTCTTCCTTGTCCAACATCAACTCTTTAGCATGTCATATTTTAATGAGTGCTCCCAATCATAAAAGATGTCAATGATAATATATCTATATGTGAAAACCTCTCTTTCCTTATTACTTCCTATTAATTGCAACAATGACCAAAGCTATGTCTGCCAACTCCCAACAACTTTTAATCATCATACTCTTTCTGTGTGAAGTCATTACTCTCAATAAGATCAATATGAACTTTTTGTTTCTTTTTATTCTTTTTCTCTTTCCTTTTATTCACCCAAGATCGTGGCAAAATAATCAAGCCCTTGACTCAACACTAATCTTTATTATATATAGCTCACGGACTCGATTACATAGAGAGATCATAAAGCAAACTCAAAACTAGATCATGCCATAAAATTTATTCTACTAGATCAAGATACTACTAATAGGATCGAACTAAGAAAAACGGTAAAGATAGGAGTTGTGATTGTGATACGATACTGGGGCACCTCCCCCAAGCTTGGCAGTTGCCAAGGGGAGTGCCCATACCCATGTGATTATATCTCCTTGGTTGGTGAAGAAGGTGGTGGTGATGTTGGCTTAGTTGATGGCTTAGGCTTCTCCCTTAATTTGCGCTTGAGGACGGCATTTTGATCCCTCAGATCATCAATCTCCCACTCCAGGGTTAATATCTTTTTGCATAGGTCCTGCTTATTTTCCTGCAAGAGACGAAAAGGGATAAACTCAAACTTGGGTTTCTTTACCCTATCAGGGAGACTCGACTTTTTGAACTCCACGTGCATGTCCCAAAGTTGAGGTAATGGTGCTTCATCTTCATCTGAGCTCGTTGTAACACCCCGGATATGACTTTCCCAATATGTACTCCAACTCTTGTCGTTTCCGGCGTTAAGTTATTTTATTTTCTCGGGTTCGGGTTTTTGTCTCCGTGTTTTGTTGTCGTTGTCATGCATCTCATATCATGTCATCATGTGCATTGCATTTGCATACGTGTTCATCTCATGCATTCGAGCATTTTCCCCGTTGTCCATTTTGCATTCCGGCGCTTCGTTCTCCTCTGGTGGTCATTTCTACCTTTCTTTCGTGTGTGGGGATTAAACATTTCCGGATTGGACCGAGACTTGCCAAGCGGCCTTGGTTTACTACCGGTAGACCGCCTGTCAAGTTTCATACCATTTGGACTTCGTTTGATCCTCCAACGGTTAACTGAGGGACCGAAAAGGTCTCGTGTGTGTTGCAGCCCAACACCCCTTCAAGTTGGCCCAAAACCCTCCAAAACCCTCTCCATCTTCTAGAGCGTTCGATCACGATCGCGTGGCCGAAACGGCACCTCATTTCGACTCTCCTAGCTCCCTCTATGCCTATATAAAGACCCCCTCCAAAATCTTCTTCTCCTTCCTCCCGAAAACCCTAGATCTGATCCTCTGCGCGCCGGACATTGTCCGCCGGCGCCGGACACACCGCCGCTAGCACCCCCGTGCCGCCACGTGTCAGCGCCGCCGCCACTCCCGCCGAGGCCCGCTCGGCCCGCAGCCGGCCCCCGAGGGCCTGAGTCGGCGCGCCTGCCTCCTTCGTCCGCGCCGCGCCAGGAGCTCCTCGCCGCCCTTCGTCAGCTCCGGCGACCAGGCCACCTCGCCGCCCCTCGCCCCAACTCCGGCGGCCGGGCCGCCGCACCCCTCGCCGGCCGGCGCCGCCCGAGGCCACGCCGGCGACCGCGCCCGAGGCTCCGGCCACCACCAACTCCGGCCCGCGCCTCCTCGCTCCGCCCTAGGCTTCTTCTCCTTCCCCGGCGACCCCAACTCCGGCGAACAGTGTTTTCGGCGAGCGCCTCGAAGTCCGTGCAGATCTGGATCCAAAAATCTCGAGGCTTGACTTTTTGCCCGAAACCCTAGTTCATATTGCCATGTTCATCGCATTGTATGTTTGCATCCGTAGCTCCATTTTGGGCATATAACATATCAAAATGTTCGTATCAGAGAGTACATCATTTCATTCCATTGCATCATTTTCATTTGAGTTCATCTTGATTCCCGAAATGCTGTTAGAAGAGTGCTACTTGAGATAATTGTCAGATCTGCTGCTCCATTTAGATATTTGTCATTTTTGCCATGATTATTGTGTGCATGATATGCCCATGAGTTCTACATATGTTTTGTTAAGGGTTTTGCCATCTTTCCATAGGTGCAACCCATGTATTTTTGTGATGTGTGTGGTGACTAGCACAAGCTTGCAAAGTGAGGCACTTGGTAATGCTGATTTCAGGGACTTAGCATTTCCACCAAGTCCTTGAGCTGTTCTCATATGGCCATATGTTCATGTTGTTTCCTAGTGATCCGTGCCTCTTATGAGGATGATCAGTAAGGATGTTTTGTTAATCTTGTAGTGCTCTATCAATCCAAGTCTTTTTTTTATAATTATGGAGCACCCTAGCTTGAGTCAATCGAGGTCTACTTTTGCTATTTCGTGAATCTGGGCAGATTGTCTACTTGTTAGAAATTTTGCCGAGGATGTTGTAGTTGATCCGTGCATGCTATGCTATTGTTCTTGCCATGTCTATCTTGAATTTTGTGTATTCTTGATGGGCGTAATCTTAGATTATCATGACTTGCTCCGTAGTGAGTGCATCGAGCTCGTAAACATGCCTACTTGATATCTGTTTGAACATGTTCCAGTTTTCACTAAGTCTGAGAACTGATTATGTTTTTGCCATGTTCACATGCTTGCAATTGTATTTTCTGATCCCTTTTGGCTCAAGGTCACTAAGGGACTTTTGTTAAGCTCTTTGAGTAGCTCCATGCCATGCTTTACTTTGCCATGTTCAGGTCCTGTAGCATATAGTTTTCATGCTCCGAAGTGTGCTACCTGATCTGAAATTCCAGACAAGTGTTAATTTCACTAAGTCTGAGATCTGTTTACCATATGCATTTTTGCCATGCTTGTTTGAACCTGTTATTGGATGAATTGGCCGTATCTCAGTGCTAGACTTTTGTTAAGCATCATGAATGCATCCCGGCCATGTATTTTGTTGTCATGTTTGGGTGTTGTAGCATGTTCATCTTGTTGCATTTAGATGACTTCTTGATGTAAATCGCAGAACGTGGTCATATTTGAATTGCTTGCCATTTCCAAACCGTAACTCCGATTCCGGCATTCTTTATATCGTTTTCAAGCGATTTCATCTCATCTTTCCAGTGTAACAATTGGATTTCCAAGTTGAGGCCATGTTCATTCATTCCTTGTCAAATCTTGCATATGCATCACATATTGCATCCCGCATAGCATACCATCTTTGCATCATGTTGTTTGAGTTTGCACGTGGTTGATTGTGTCCTTGTTGCTTGTTTGTCTTGTTTGGGTAGAGCCAGGAGACGAGTTCGCTAACGAGGAGCCCGTTGAGTTTGCTTTCGAGGATCCAGTCAACTCTGACAATTTTGCAGGCAAGATGATCATACCCTCGAAATCACTACTATCTTTGCTTTGCTAGATGCTCGCTCTTTTGCTATGCCATGCTACGATGCCTACCACTTGCTTTCAAGCCTCCAAAATTGCCATGTCAAACCTCTAACCCACCATGTCCTAGCAAACCGTTGATTGGCTATGTTACCGCTTTGCTCAGCCCCTCTTATAGCGTTGCTAGTTGCAGGTGAAGATTGGAGACCGTTCCTTGTTGGAACATTATTTACTTGTTGGGATACCATTATATTGCCATGTTATCTTAATGCATCTATATACTTGGTAAAGGGTGGAAGGCTCGGCCTCTCGCCTAGTGTTTTGTTCCACTCTTGCCGCCCTAGTTTCCGTCATATCGGTGTTATGTTCCCGGATTTTGCGTTCCTTACGCGGTTGGGTTATAATGGGAACCCCTTGACAGTCCGCCTTGGATAAAACTCCTCCAGCAATGCCCAACCTTGGTTTTACCATTTGCCACCTAGCCTTTTCCCTTGGGTTTCGCGGACTCAAGGGTCATCTTATTTTAAACCCCCCTGGGCCAGTGCTCCTCTGAGCGTTGGTCCAACCTAGAGCACCATGCGGGGCCGTCCCTTGGCAACTTGGGTTACGTTGGCTCCCGTACGCTTAGCTTATCCGGTGTTCCCTAAGAACGAGATATGTGCAGCTCCTATCGGGATTTGTCGGCACAGCGGGTGGTGTTGCTGGACTTGTTTTACCATTGTCGGAGTTGTCTTGAAGAACCGGGATACCGAGTCTGATCAGAACGTCTCGGGAGGTGGTCTATTCCTTCGTTGACCGTGAGAGCTTGTCATGGGCTAAGTTGGGACTCCCCTGCAGGGATTTGAACTTTCGAAAGCCGTGCCTGCGGTTATGGGCAGATGGGAATTTGTTAATGTCCGGTTGTAGATAACTTGACCTTAATTAATTAAAATGAATCAACTGAGTGTGTTACCGTGATGGCCTCTTCTCGGCGGAGTCCGGGAAGTGGACACGGTGTTGGAGTAATGTTTGCGCAAATTGTCCTCTAGTTTCTCGCCGCGCTTTGCCTTCTCTTCTCGCTCTCTTTTGCGAATAGGATAGCCACCATATATGCTAGTCGCTTGCTGCAGCTCCACTTATATTTACCTTGCCTTACCTATAAGCTTAAATAGTCTTGATCGCAAGGGTGCGAGATTGCTGAGTCCCTGTGGCTCACAAATTACTATTACACCAGATGCAGGGCCTGATGATTCCGCTCCAGGTGACGCGCTTGAGCTCAAGTGGGAGTTCGACGAGGACTCTCAACGATACTATGTTTCCTTTCCTGATGATCAGTAGTGGTGCCCTGCTGGGGGCGATCGGGACCGTGTCGCATTTTGGGTTATCTTTTATTTTGGCGCCGTAGTCGGGCCATGAGTGTTTGAATGATGTAATGTTATTTATGTACCTTGATTGACGTGGCGAGTGTAAGCCAACTATGTTATCTCCCCTTTTATTATCTATATATTACATGGGATGTCGTGAAGATTGCCTAACTTGCGACATATGCCTTCAATGCGATTATGCCTCTAAGTCGTGCCTCGACACGTGGGAGATATAGTCGCATCGAGGGTGTTACACTCGTCTCCTCCTTTCCCTTGGGTTCATAGTCCTCTTCTTCCTCCGTGGTCCACCCATCGTGTTCCACATCTCCATAGGCCTTTCGATTTGCTAAGTAATCATCCACATAGTTTTCTCCTTCTGAATCCTGGGAAGACATGTTGATTTAATCTGCAACGGGATAGCTTGAAACGAAAACAGAGGATATTTGCGTGATACGGGAGTCAAAACCTTTGGGAGAATATATAGTGAATTTTTACCGACCAAAATACGTAACGTGTAAGAAAACGAAGTCCGGAAGGCACACGAGGTAGGGGGGCGCGCCCAGAGGGGTTGGGCGCACCCACCACCCTCGTGGGGCCCTCGTGTCCTTCCCGGACTGCTACTTATTTTTCTATTTTTCTAAATATTCCAAAACGGAGAAATATTGCCTTAAAAATTGTTTTGGAGTAGGTTTACTTACCGTACCACATACCTATTCCTTTTCGGAGTCTGAAACGTTCCGGAAAGTGTCTCTTATGTATTCCTCCGGGGTTACGGTTTCAATAATATTGGTTTCAACACTTATGGGATTACCTGGGATATAATGTTTGATTCTTTGACCGTTTACCACTTTCGGATTTGTGCCCTCGAAGTTGTTGATCTTTATGGCACCGGAACGATAGACCTCTTCGATAACATAGGGGCCTTCCCATTTAGAGAGAAGTTTTCCTGCAAAAAATCTTAAACGAGAGTTTTATAGCAATACATAATCACCTACATTAAACTCACGCTTTTGTATCCTTTTGTCATGCCATATTTTAACTTTTTCTTTAAACAACTTGGCATTTTCATAAGCTTGGGTTCTCCATTCATCAAGTGAGCTAATATCAAATAACCTCTTCTACCGGCAAGTTTAAAATCATAGTTGAGCTCTTTAATAGCCCAATATGCCTTATGTTCTAGTTCGAGAGGTAAGTGACATGCTTTTCCATAAACCATTTTATACAGAGACATACCCATAGGATTTTTGTATGCAGTTCTATAAGCCCATAATGCATCATCAAGTTTTTTGGACCAATTCTTTCTAGACCTATTAACAGTCTTTTGCAAAATTAATTTGAGCTCTCTATTGCTCAACTCTACTTGACCACTAGACTGTGGGTGATAAGGAGATGCAATTCTATGATTAACATCATATTTAGCAAGCATTTTACGGAAAGCACCATGAATAATGTGTGAACCACCATCAGTCATTAAATATCTAGGGACTCCAAACCTTGGAAAAATAACTTCTTTAAGCATTTTAATAGAAGTGTTATGATCAGCACTACTAGTTGGAATAGCTTCTTCCCACTTAGTAACGTAATCAACAACAACTAGAATATGTGTGTATCCATTAGAGGCAGGAAAAGGTCCCATATAATCAAAGCCCCAAACATCAAACGGTTCAATAACAAGTGAATAATTCATAGGCATTTCTTGAAGTCTACTAATATTACCAATTCTTTAACATTCATCACAAGACAAGACAAACTTACGGGCATCCTTGAAGAGAGTAGGCCAATAGAAACCAGATTGTAATACCTTATGTGCAGTTCTATCTCCAGCGTGGTGTCCTCCATAAGACTCAGAATGACACTTGCGTAGGATCTGTTCATGTTCATGCTCAGGTACACAACGTCTAATAACACCATCTACTCCTTCTTTATAAAGATGTGGGTCATCCCAAAAGTAATGTCTCAAATCATAGAAGAACTTTTTCTTTTGTTGGTATGTGAAGCTAGGTGGTATAAATTTAGCAACAATATAATTAGCATAATCAGCATACCATGGAGTACTACGAGAAGTACTTATAACATTTAATTGTTCATCAGGAAAGCTATCATTAATAGGTAGTGGGTCATCAAGAATATTTTCTAACCTAGACAAGTTGTCTGCAACGGGGTTCTCTGCTCCCTTTCTATCAACAATATTCAAATCAAATTCTTGTAGCAAGAGAACCCATCTAATAAGTCTAGGTTTAGCATCTTTCTTTTCCATAAGATATTTAATAGCAGCATGATCAGTGTGGATAGTTACTTTAGAATCAACAATATAAGATCTGAACTTATCACAAGCAAATACAACTGCTAAAAGCTCTTTTTCAGTAGTAGCATAATTTCTTTGAGCATTGTCTAGAGTCTTACTAGCATAATGAATAACAGTTAATTTCTTATCAACTCTTTGCCCTAGAACAGCACCTACAGCATAATCACTAGCATCACACATAATTTCAAAGGGTAAATTCCAATCAGGTGGCTGAACAACAGGTGCAGAGACTAACTCTTTCTTAAGTATTTGAAATGCTTCTACACAATCATCATCAAAGACAAATGGTATATCTTTTTGCAATAAATTAGTCAAAGGCCGAGAAATTTTTGAGAAGTCTTTAATGAACCTCCTATAAAATCCAGCGTGACCAAGGAAGCTTCTTATACCTTTGATGTCCTTGGGACATGGCATCTTTTCAATAGCATCAACCTTGGCTTTATCAACTTCAATACCTCTTTCAGAAACTTTGTGCCCCAAGACAATACCTTCATTAACCATAAAGTGGCACTTTTCCCAATTCAAGACAAGATGAGTTTCTTCACATCTCTGCAAAACTCGATCAAGATTGCTCAAGCAATCATCAAAAGAGGAACCATAGACGGAAAAGTCATCCATGAAAACCTCACAAATCTTTTCACAAAAGTCAGAGAATATAGCCATCATGCATCTTTGAAAGGTAGCAGGTGCATTACATAAACCAAAAGGCATACGTCTATAAGCAAAAGTACCAAAAGGGCATGTAAAAGTAGTCTTTGATTGATCTCTAGCCGACACAGGTATTTGTGAGAAACCAGAATAACCATCTAGAAAGCAATAGTGTGTATGTTTGCATAATCTTTCTAGCATTTGATCAATAAAAGGTAAGGGGTAATGATCTTTCTTAGTAGCTTTATTTAATTTGCAGAAATCAATTACCATCCTATAACCTGTGATAATTCTTTGTGGAATCAATTCATCTTTATCATTAGGAACAATAGTAATACCTCCCTTCTTAGGGACACAATGGACAGGACTTACCCACTCACTATCAGCAACAGAATAGATTATACCTGCCTCCAGAAGCTTTAGTATTTCTTTTCTTACCACTTCTTTCATTTTAGGATTCAAACGTCGTTGAGGATCACGAACTGGTTTGGCATCTGCTTCCAAATTTATTTTATGTTGACATAGAGTGGGACTAATTCCCTTAAGATCATCAAGAGTATATCCAATAGCAACACGATGCTTCTTCAGAGTTTTCAATAATATTTCTTCTTCATGCTCTGAAAGGTTAGCACTAATAATAACAGGATATATCTTCTTTTCATCAAGATAAGCATATTTAAGATTATCAGGCAATAGTTTAAGCTCAAACAAGGGATCACCCTTGGGTGGAGGAGGATCCCCTAAAATGTCAACAGGCAAATTGTGATGCAAAATAGGTTCCTGTTTAAAGAATACTTCATCTATTTCCCTTCTTTCATTCATGAACATATCATTTTCATGGTCTAGCAAATAGTGTTCTAAAGGATCACTAGGAGGTATGGCAATAGAAGCAAGACCAATAATTTCATCCTTACTAGGTAATTCTTCCTCACGATGTTGTTTACTAAATTTAGAGAAATTAAACTCATGAACCATATCATCCAAGCCAATAGTAACAACATTCTTTGTGCAATCTATGGTAGCATTGACAGTATTTAAGAAGGGTCTACCAAATATAATGGGACAAAAGCTATCTTGCGGAGAAGTAAGAACAAGAAAATCAGCAGGATATTTAGTTATCCCACACAATACTTCAACATCTCTAACAATTCCAATTGGTGAAATAGTATCTCTATTGGCAAGTTTAATTGTGACATCAATACCTTCTAACTCAACAGGTGCAATTTCATTCTTAATCTCTTCGTATAAAGTATGCGGTATAACACTAGCACTTGCACCCATATCACATAAGCCATAATAACAATGATCTCCTATTTTAACAGAAATAACAGGCACGCCTACCACAGGTCTATGTTTATCTTTATCACAAGGTTTAGCAATTCTAGCAGTTTCACCTTCGAACTGAATAACATGCCCATCGATATTATCAGACAAGAGATCTTTAACAATAGCAATATTAGGTTCTACTTTAACTTGCTCAGGAGGTGTATAAGTTCTAATATTGCTTTTACGAACAACAGTTGAAGCTTTAGCATGATCCTTTATTCTAACAGGGAAAGGTGGTTTCTCAACATAAGAAGTAGGAACAATAGGATCATTATAAGTGACAGTCTTTTCTTCAACTTCAATAGGTGCAGCTACTTTTACTTCTATGGGAGGATGATATTTAAACCACTTCTCCTTAGGGAGATCAACATAAGTAGCAAAAGATTCACGGAAAGAAGCTACTATCTCGGAGTCAAGTCCATATTTAGGGCTAAACTTACGAAAATATCGGTGTCCATTAAAGATTTAACACAATCAAATTTAGGTGTCATACTTGACTCCTTACCTTCGTCGAGGTCCCAATTTTCAGAGTTGCGTTTAATTTTATCCAATAAATTCCATCTGAATTCAGTAGTCTTCATCATAAAAGAGCCAGCACAAGAAGTATCGAGCATGGTGCGATTGTTATCAGAAAGCCGAGCATATAAATTTTGAATAATCATTTCTCTTGAGAGCTCGTGATTTGGGCATGAATATAACACTGATTTAAGCCTCCCCCAAGCTTGAGCGATGCTTTCTCCTTCGCGAGGCCAGAAATTATATATATAATTGCGATCACGATGAACAAGATGCATAGGGTAATACTTTTGATGAAATCCAACTTCAATCTTTTATAGTCCCATGATCTCATATCATCACATAGCCTATACCATATCAATGCGTCTCCCTTCAAAGATAAAGGGAAGACCTTCTTCTTAGCAACATCATCGGGTATACCTGCAAGCTTAAATAATCCACAAACTTCATCCACATATATTAAGTGCTCATCAGGATGCTTTGTTCCATCTCCTGTAAAAGGGTTATCTAGCAGTCTTTCCATCATACCCGAAGGAAATTCAAAAGGAGTTTCATTTTCAATAGGTTCAGTAGGTTGAGGAGCAACTCTTTGCTCTACTGGACGGGGTGAAGATACCCCGAACAAGCCCCTCAGAGAATTACTTTCCATAGTAACAAGTGACAGTAAATTTCAGCACACTATATAAATTTTTCCTTACCAAATTCCACCTACCAAAAGCGCTACACTCCCGGCAACGGCGCCAGAAAAGAGTCTTGATGACCCACAAGTATAGGGGATCTATCGTAGTCCTTTCGATAAGTAAGAGTGTCGAACCCAACGAGGAGTAGAAGGAAATGATAAGCGGTTTTCAGGAAGGTATTCTCTGCAAGTACTGAAATAAGTGGTAACAGATAGTTTTGTGATAGGATAAATTGTAACAAGCAACAAGTAACAAAAGTAGATAAAGTGCAGCAAGGTAGCCCAATCCTTTTTGTAGCAAAGGACAAGCCGGAACAAACTCTTATAATAGGAAAAGCGCTCCCGAGGACACATGGGAATATCGTCAAGCTAGTTTTCATCACGTTCATATGTTTCGTGTTCGATACTTTGATAATTTGACATGTGGGTGGACCGGTGATTGGGTGATGTTCTTACTTGAACAAGCATCCCACTTATGATTAACCTCTATTGCAAGCATCCGCAACTACAACAAAAGTATTAAGGTAAACCTAACCATAGCATGAAACATATGGATCCAAATCAGCCCCTTACAAAGCAATGCATAAACTAGGGTTTAAGATTCTGTCACTCTAGCAACCCATCATCTACTTATTACTTCCCATTGCCTTCCTCTAGGCCCAAATAATGGTGAAGTTTTATGTAGTCGACATTCACATAACACCACTAGAGGCTAGACAACATACATCTTATCAAAATATCAAACGAATACCAAATTCACATGACTACTAATAGCAAGACTTCTCCCTTGTCCCCAGGAACAAACGTAATTACTCACAAAGCATAGTCATGTTCATAATCATAGGGGTAATAATATGCATATAGGATCTGAACATATGATCTTCCACCAATTAAACCAACTAGCATCAACTACAAGGAGTAATCAACACTACTAGCAACCTACTAGCACCAATCCTGGACTTTGAGACAAGAATTGGATACAAGAGATGAACTAGGGTTTGGAGATGAGATGGTGCTGGTGAAGATGCTAATGGAGATTGCCCTCTCCCGATGAGAGGAGCATTGGTGATGACGATGGTGATGATTTCCCCCTCCCGGAGGGAAGTTTCCCCGGCAGAACAACTCTGCCGGAGCTCTAGATTGGATCTGCCAAGGTTCCGCCTTGTGGCGGCGGAGTCTTGTCCCGAAAAGTTCCTTCTTATTTTTTTCTCATCGAAAGACTTCATATAGGAGAAGATGGACGTCGGAGAGCCACCATGGGGCCCACGAGGTAGGGGGGCACGCCCTAGGGGGGGGCGCCCCCACCCTCGTGAGCAGGGTGTGGGCCCCCTGGCCTTCATCCTTGGCGAGGATTTTTCTTTATTTATTTTAAGATGTTCCGTGGAGTTTCAGGACTTTTGGAGTTGCGCAGAATATGTCTCTAATATTTGCTCCTTTTCCAGCCCAGAATTCCAGCTGTCGGCATTCTCCCTCCTTATGTAACCCTTGTAAAATAAGAGAGAATAGCCATAAGTATTGTGACATAAAGTGAAATAACAGTCCATAATGCAATAAATATCGATATAAAAGCATGATGCAAAATGGACATATCAGTGCCGCAGGTGTATCTTTTGTCTTCCCATACACGCCCAAGAAGCCTAGCAGGTTCATGCAAAGGTTCTTCGTCACGTGCATCACGTCGATTGAAGAGCGGACCTCTAGGTCTTTCCAGTAGGGTAGGTCCCAAAATATAGATTTCTTCTTCCACATGGGTGCGTGTCCCTCAGCAGCATTCGGAACAGCTAGTCCCCCGGGACCCTTTCCAAAGATTACGTGTAAATCATTGACCATAGCAAGTACATGATCACCGGTACGCATGGCGGGCTTCTTCCGGTGATCTGCCTCACCTTTGAAATGCTTGCCTTTCTTTCGACATTGATGGTTGGTCGGAAGAAATCGACGATGGCCCTGGTACACATTCTTCCTGCATTTGTCTACGTATATACTTTCAGTTTCTTCTAAACAGTGCGTGCATGCGTGGTATCCCTTGTTTGTCTGTCCTAAAAGGTTACTGAGAGCGGGCCAATCGTTGATGGTTACAAACAGCAACGCGTGCAGGTTAAATTCCTCCTGTTTGTGCTCATCCCACATACGTACACCATTTCCTTTCCACAGCTGTAAAAGTTCTTCAACTAATGGCCTTAGGAACACATCAATGTCGTTGCCGGGTTGCTTAG